>NC_042512.1:2906837-3206837 GCF_900963305.1 Echeneis naucrates
GTGTCTCTGTATATGTGCGAGTGCGTGTCTCTGTGTGTGTCTCTGTATATGTGTGAGTGCATCTGTATATCTGTCTCTGTGTATGTCTGTGTAAATGTGTGAGTACGTCTGTATATACGACTCTATTTGTGTCTGTGTATATGTGCGATTGTGTCTGTGTATATGTGCGAGTGCGTGTCTCTGTGTGTGTCTGTGTATATGTGTGAGTGCGTGTCTATACCTGTTCTGTGTATGGTCTGTGTATATTGTGAGCTGTGTCTATATCTCTCTATTTCTGTCTGTGTGATTGGTCTGTGTATATGTGTGAGTGCGTGTCTCTGTGTGTGTCGTGTGTGTCTGTGTATATGTGTGAGCGCGTGTCTATATCTCTCCGTGTTGTATCTGTGTATATGTGTGAGCGTGTGTCTATATCTCTCTATTTCTGTCTGTGTATATGTGCGATTGTGTCTCCGTGTGTGTCTGTTTATATGTGTCTCTGTGTGTGTCTGTTTATATGTGTGAGTGCTCAAGGTCAGAGGTGAAGGTCTTCTGAGCCGTTTAAACTTTGAACGGCGTTTCTGTGACAAAGTATGACGAAGCAGCGAGGCTCCAAAGTGAGGTGGGTTTGATCCACAGCAACAGCTGCACACAGACCTGAGCTGAGGGACCTGCGGTTGCCACGGTGATTTGAGAATTCAGTCTGGTCAGAGCTCAGACTCCCTCCAAAACTCTCCCAAAATTGGCTTTTCACCACGTCCCGAACTGCTTCGAATTGCGAGCAAACCGTAGCTCCGTTCCCAAAAGCGAAAACACCGTGAGAGGCAGAAGAGTCTGGGGATTCCAGCAGTCTTTGTTTGATTTGAAAAGTCCTTAAAATGAGCGTGTAGGGACAGTGCGAAGTCAGAGTGAAATTGTTTTTAGTGAAAGCTTGATTTGCATTGCAGTCAATTGGGGCAAAAGCAGGTGTTGCTGGCGCTCTGAGCGCTCCTGTGTAAATTTGGTGAGGAGCAGAGCTGTCAAACTTAGATTTTCTGAATCCCAAGACCTGTGTCTACGTTTTCCCAAAAAATCATTCATCTCCCTTTCACCGTTTGGCCGTGAGCTCGAGTTAAAAATGAAAATGTGGGTGAATTTTTCACAGTGCTCTCACTCTAGTTAACGACCCTCTCCACTCTAACTTGGAGGAAAAAGTGAATCGGACTGCTCCTTTGAACGCTCGTAGTTCGAAAACCGTACAACTTAGCAGAAAACGGTTTGATGTTCTGGAAAGAGCACAAGATTTCCTCCGTTTTGACGTTTGAATGACATTTCTAGGCGCACGTATGACTGAGCTACGCGACTGAGAAAATAGGTGAAATTCGGAGGCGATTTCTCTTCGGACCCCATTCATTCCTATGGAAGATTTTCGGTGGTTTTTTGGGAATAACTTTGGGAAGAATGGGAATATCGACTACCCAGAACTTAGCACACTTGTCACGATCGAGCCGCACGTTTTGATATATATATTGTTGGGCTACGTCAAGCGGTACGGCCCGCATTAACTGCCGAAAAACGGCGGAATAATAATAATAATAAGTATGGACAAGATTAAGTAGTGCCTCGTGCTATGCACAGAGGCCACTACGAAGTAGTGTCCTCTGTGCTTATAGCCCGTGGCACTAAACTAGAAAATTCCAAGAAATTTTGAAGTGCCACGGGTCGGCGTCCCCTCGCCCGTCGTCCCCTCGCCCGTCGTCCCCTCGCCCGTCAAAGCAATCCTGCTGAAATTTCCGTTCGGAGAACCGATTGACCTTGATTCAGTCAGTGTGTCTGTATATCTGTCTCTTTGTGTGTCTGTGTATATGTGTGAGCGTGTGTCTATATCTCTCTATTTCTGTCTGTGTATATGTGCGATTGTGTCTGTGTATATGTGCGAGTGCGTGTCTCTGTGTGTGTCTGTGTATACGTGTGAGCGCGTGTCTATACCTGTCTCTGTGTGTATGTCTGTGTATATGTGTGAGCGTGTGTCTATATCTCTCTATTTCTGTCTGTGTGATTGTGTCTGTGTATATGTGTGAGTGCGTGTCTCTGTGTGTGTCTGTGTGTGTCTGTGTATATGTGTGAGCGCGTGTCTATATCTGTCTCTGTGTGTATGTCTGTGTATATGTGTGAGCGTGTGTCTATATCTCTCTATTTCTGTCTGTGTATATGTGCGATTGTGTCTCTGTGTGTGTCTGTTTATATGTGTCTCTGTGTGTGTCTGTTTATATGTGTGAGTGCTCAAGGTCAGAGGTCAAGGTCTTGTGAGCCGTTTAAACTTTGAACGGCGTTTCTGTGACAAAGTATGACGAAGCAGCGAGGCTCCAAAGTGAGGTGGGTTTAATCCACAGCAACAGCTGCACACAGACCTGTGCTGAGGGACCTGCGGTTGCCACGGTGATTTGAGAATTCAGTCTGGTCAGAGCTCAGACTCCCTCCAAAACTCTCCCAAAATTGGCTTTTGACCACCTCCCGAACTGCTTCGAATTGCGAGCAAACCGTAGCTCCGTTCCCAAAAGCGAAAACACCGTGAGAGGCAGAAGAGTCTGGGGATTCCAGCAGTCTTTGTTTGATTTGAAAAGTCCTTAAAATGAGCGTGTAGGGACAGTGCGAAGTCAGAGTGAAATTGTTTTTAGTGAAACCTTGATTTGCATTGCAGTCAATTGGGGCAAAAGCAGGTGTTGCTGGCGCTCTGAGCGCAACTGTGTAAATTTGGTGAGGAGCAGAGCTGTCAAAGTTAGATTTTATGAATCCCAAGACCTGTGTCTACGTTTTCCCAAAAAATCATTCGCCTCCCTTTCACGGTTTGGCCGTGAGCTCGAGTTAAAAATGAAAATGTGGGTGAAATTTTCACAGTGCTCTCACTCTAGTTAACGACCCTCTCCACTCTAACTTGGAGGAAAAAGTGAATCGGACTGCTCCTTTGAACGCTCGTAGTTCGAAAACCGTACAACCTAGGAGAAAAAGGTTTGATGTTCTGGAAAGAGCACAAGATTTCCTCCGTTTTGACGTTTGAATGACATTTCTAGGCGCACGTATGACTGAGCTACGCGACTGAGAAAATAGGTGAAATTCGGAGGCGATTTCTCTTCGGACCCCATTCATTCCTATGGAAGATTTTCGGTGGTTTTTTGGGAATAACTTTGGGAAGAATGGGAATATCGACTACCCAGAACTTAGCACACTTGTCACGATCGAGCCGCACGTTTTGATATATATATTGTTGGGCTACGTCAAGCGGTACGGCCCGCATTAACTGCCGAAAAACGGCGGAATAATAATAATAATAAGTATGGACAAGATTAAGTAGTGCCTCGTGCTATGCACAGAGGCCACTACGTGGCCTCTGTGCTTATAGCCCGTGGCACTAAATAACTAGAAAATTCCAAGAAATTTTGAAGTGCCACGGGTCGGCGTCCCCTCGCCCGTCGTCCCCTCGCCCGTCGTCCCCTCGCCCGTCGTCCCCTCGCCCGTCAAAGCAATCCTGCTGAAATTTCCGTTCGGAGAACCGATTGACCTTGATTCAGTCAGTGTGTCTGTATATCTGTCTCTTTGTGTGTCTGTGTATATGTGTGAGTGCATCTGTATATCTGTCTCTGTGTATGTCTGTGTAAATGTGTGAGTACGTCTGTATATACGACTCTATTTGTGTCTGTGTATATGTGTGAGCGCGTGTCTGTATCTGTCTCTGTGTGTATGTCTGTGTATATGTGTGAGCGTGTGTCTATATCTCTCTATTTCTGTCTGTGTATATGTGCGATTGTGTCTCTGTATATGTGCGAGTGCGTGTCTCTGTGTGTGTCTGTGTATATGTGTGAGCGCGTGTCTCTGTGTGTGTCTGTGTATATGTGTGAGCGTGTGTCTATATCTCTCTATTTCTGTCTGTGTATATGTGCGATTGTGTCTCTGTATATGTGCGAGTGCGTGTCTCTGTGTGTGTCTGTGTATATGTGTGAGCGCGTGTGTATATCTGTCTCTGTGTATGTCTGTGTATATGTGTGAGCGTGTGTCTATATCTCTCTATTTCTGTCTGTGTATATGTGCGATTGTGTCTCTGTGTGTGTCTGTTTATATGTGTCTCTGTGTGTGTCTGTTTATATGTGTGAGTGCTGAAGGTCAGAGGTCAAGGTCTTCTGAGCCGTTTAAACTTTGAACGGCGTTTCTGTGACAAAGTATGACGAAGCAGCGAGGCTCCAAAGTGAGGTGGGTTTAATCCACAGCAACAGCTGCACACAGACCTGTGCTGAGGGACCTGCGGTTGCCACGGTGATTTGAGAATTCAGTCTGGTCAGAGCTCAGACTCCCTCCAAAACTCTCCCAAAATTGGCTTTTGACCACCTCCCGAACTGCTTCGAATTGCGAGCAAACCGTAGCTCCGTTCCCAAAAGCGAAAACACCGTGAGAGGCAGAAGAGTCTGGGGATTCCAGCAGTCTTTGTTTGATTTGAAAAGTCCTTAAAATGAGCGTGTAGGGACAGTGCGAAGTCAGAGTGAAATTGTTTTTAGTGACACCTTGATTTGCATTGCAGTCAATTGGGGCAAAAGCAGGTGTTGCTGGCGCTCTGAGCGCTCCTGTGTAAATTTGGTGAGGAGCAGAGCTCTCAAACTTAGATTTTCTGAATCCCAAGACCTGTGTCTACGTTTTCCCAAAAAATCATTCGTCTCCCTTTCACGGTTTGGCCGTGAGCTCGAGTTAAAAATGAAAATGTGGGTGAAATTTTCACAGTGCTCTCACTCTAGTTAACGACCCTCTCCACTCTAACTTGGAGGAAAAAGTGAATCGGACTGCTCCTTTGAACGCTCGTAGTTCGAAAACCGTACAACTTAGGAGAAAACGGTTTGATGTTCTGGAAAGAGCACAAGATTTCCTCCGTTTTGACGTTTGAATGACATTTCTAGGCGCACGTATGACTGAGCTACGCGACTGAGAAAATAGGTGAAATTCGGAGGCGATTTTTCTCCAAACCCCATTCATTCCTATGGAGAATTTTTGCTGGTTTTTTGGGAATAACTTTGGGAAAAATGGGAATATCGACTACCCAGAACTTAGCACACTTGTCCCGATCGAGCCGCACGTTTTGATATATATATTGTAGGGCTACGTCAAGCGGTACGACCCGCATTAACTGCCGAAAATGTGACGGAATAATAATAATATTAAGAAGAAGAATAATAACTAGAAAATTCCAAGAAATTTTGAAGTGCCACGGGTCGGCGTCCCCTCGCCCGTCGTCCCCTCGCCCGTCGTCCCCTCGCCCGTCAAAGCAATCCTGCTGAAATTTCCGTTCGGAGAACCGATTGACCTTGATTCAGTCAGTGTGTCTGTATATCTGTCTCTTTGTGTGTCTGTGTATATGTGTGAGTGCATCTGTATATCTGTCTCTGTGTATGTCTGTGTAAATGTGTGAGTACGTCTGTATATACGACTCTATTTGTGTCTGTGTATACGTGTGAGTGCGTGTCTGTATCTGTCTCTGTGTGTATGTCTGTGTATATGTGTGAGCGTGTGTCTATATCTCTCTATTTCTGTCTGTGTATATGTGCGATTGTGTCTCTGTATATGTGCGAGTGCGTGTCTCTGTGTGTGTCTCTGTATATGTGTGAGCGCGTGTCTCTGTGTGTGTCTGTGTGTGTCTGTGTAAATGTGAGAGTGCGTCTGTATATCTGTGTCTGTGTATGTCTGTGTATATGTGTGAGCGTGTGTCTATATCTCTCTATTTCTGTCTGTGTATATGTGTGATTGTGTCTCTGTGTGTGTCTGTTTATATGTGTCTCTGTGTGTGTCTGTTTATATGTGTGAGTGTTCAAGGTCAGAGGTCAAGGTCTTCTGAGCCGTTTAAACTTTGAACGGCGTTTCTGTGACAAAGTATGACGAAGCAGCGAGGCTCCAAAGTGAAGTGGGTTTAATCTACAGCAATAGCTGCACACAGACCTGAGCTGAGGGACCTGCGGTTGCCACGGTGATTTGAGAATTCAGTCTGGTCAGAGCTCAGACTCCCTCCAAAACTCTCCCAAAATTGGCTTTTGACCACCTCCCGAACTGCTTCGAATTGCGAGCAAACCGTTGCTCCGTTCCCAAAAGCGAAAACACCGTGAGAGACAGAAGAGTCTGGGGATTCCATCAGTCTTTGTTTGATTTGAAAAGTCCTTAAAATGAGCGTGTAGGGACAGTGCGAAGTCAGAGTGAAATTGTTTTTAGTGAAACCTTGATTTGCATTGCAGTCAATTGGGGCAAAAGCAGGTGTTGCTGGCGCTCTGAGCGCAACTGTGTAAATTTGGTGAGGAGTAGAGCTCTCAAACTTAGATTTTCTGAATCCCAAGACCTGTGTCTACGTTTTCCCAAAAAATCATTCGTCTCCCTTTCACGGTTTGGCCGTGAGCTCGAGTTAAAAATGAAAATGTGGGTGAATTTTTCACAGTGCTCTCACTCTAGTTAACGAGCCTCTCCACTCTAACTTGGAGGAAAAAGTGAATCGGACTGCTCCTTTGAACGCTCGTAGTTCGAAAACCGTACAACTTAGGAGAAAAAGGTTTGATGTTCTGGAAAGAGCACAAGATTTCCTCCGTTTTGACGTTTGAATGACATTTCTAGGCGCACGTATGACTGAGCTACGCGACTGAGAAAATAGGTGAAATTCGGAGGCGATTTTTCTCCAAACCCCATTCATTCCTATGGAAGATTTTTTGCTGGTTTTTTGGGAATAACTTTGGGAAAAATCGGAAAATCTACTCCCCAGAACTTAGCACACTTGTCCCGATCGAGCCGCACGTTTTGATATATATATTGCAGGGCTACGTCAAGCGGTACGACCCGCATTAACTGCCGAAAAACGTGCTATAATAAGAATAATAAGTATGGAGAAGATTAAGTAGTGCCTCGTGCTATGCACAGAGGCCACTACTTCTACTGTGTAGAAGTAGTGCCCTCTGTGCTTATAGCCCGTGGCACTAAACTAGAAAATTCCAAGAAATTTTGAAGTGCCACGGGTCGGCGTCCCCTCGCCCGTCGTCCCCTCGCCCGTCGTCCCCTCGCCCGTCGTCCCCTCGCCCGTCAAAGCAATCCTGCTGAAATGTCCGTTCGGAGAACCGATTGACCTTGATTCAGTCAGTGTGTCTGTATATCTGTCTCTTTGTGTGTCTGTGTATATGTGTGAGTGCATCTGTATATCTGTCTCTGTGTATGTCTGTGTAAATGTGTGAGTACGTCTGTATATACGACTCTATTTGTGTCTGTGTATACGTGTGAGCGCGTGTCTATATCTGTCTCTGTGTGTATGTCTGTGTATATGTGTGAGCGTGTGTCTATATCTCTCTATTTCTGTCTGTGTATATGTGCGATTGTGTCTGTGTATATGTGCGATTGTGTCTCTGTATATGTGCGAGTGCGTGTCTCTGTGTGTGTCTGTGTATATGTGTGAGTGCGTGTCTATACCTGTCTCTGTGTGTATGTCTGTGTATATGTGTGAGCGTGTGTCTATATCTCTCTATTTCTGTCTGTGTATATGTGTGATTGTGTCTCTGTATATGTGCGAGTGCGTGTCTGTGTGTGTGTCTCTGTATATGTGTGAGCGCGTGTCTCTGTGTATGTCTGTGTATATGTGTGAGCGTGTGTCTATATCTCTCTATTTCTGTCTGTGTGATTGTGTCTCTGTGTATGTGCGAGTGCGTGTCTCTGTGTGTGTCTCTGTATATGTGCGAGCGCGTGTCTCTGTGTGTGTCTGTGTATATGTGTGAGCGCGTGTCTACATCTGTCTCTGTGTGTATGTCTGTGTATATGTGTGAGCGTGTGTCTATATCTCTCTATTTCTGTCTGTGTATATGTGCGATTATGTCTCTGTATATGTGCGAGTGCGTGTCTCTGTGTGTGTCTGTGTATGTGTGTGAGTGCGTGTCTATACCTGTCTCTGTGTGTATGTCTGTGTATATGTGTGAGCGTGTGTCTATATCTCTCTATTTCTGTCTGTGTGATTGTGTCTGTGTATATGTGTGAGTGCGTGTCTCTGTGTGTGTCTGTGTGTGTCTGTGTATATGTGTGAGCGCGTGTCTATATCTGTCTCTGTGTGTATGTCTGTGTATATGTGTGAGCGTGTGTCTATATCTCTCTATTTCTGTCTGTGTATATGTGCGATTGTGTCTCCGTGTGTGTCTGTTTATATGTGTCTCTGTGTGTGTCTGTTTATATGTGTGAGTGCTCAAGGTCAGAGGTCAAGGTCTTGTGAGCCGTTTAAACTTTGAACGGCGTTTCTGTGACAAAGTATGACGAAGCAGCGAGGCTCCAAAGTGAGGTGGGTTTAATCCACAGCAACAGCTGCACACAGACCTGTGCTGAGGGACCTGCGGTTGCCACGGTGATTTGAGAATTCAGTCTGGTCAGAGCTCAGACTCCCTCCAAAACTCTCTCAAAATTGGCTTTTGACCACCTCCCGAACTGCTTCGAATTGCGAGCAAACCGTAGCTCCGTTCCCAAAAGCGAAAACACCGTGAGAGTCAGAAGAGTGTGGGGATTCCAGCAGTCTTTGTTTGATTTGAAAAGTCCTTAAAATGAGCGTGTAGGGACAGTGCGAAGTCAGAGTGAAATTGTTTTTAGTGAAACCTTGATTTGCATTGCAGTCAATTGGGGCAAAAGCAGGTGTTGCTGGCGCTCTGAGCGCAACTGTGTAAATTTGGTGAGGAGTAGAGCTGTCAAACTTAGATTTTCTGAATCCCAAGACCTGTGTCTACGTTTTCCCAAAAAATCATTTGTCTCCCTTTCACGGTTTGGCCGTGAGCTCGAGTTAAAAATGAAAATGTGGGTGAAATTTTCACAGTGCTCTCACTCTAGTTAACGACCCTCTCCACTCTAACTTGGAGGAAAAAGTGAATCGGACTGCTCCTTTGAACGCTCGTAGTTCGAAAACCGTACAACTTAGGAGAAAAAGGTTTGATGTTCTGGAAAGAGCACAAGATTTCCTCCGTTTTGACGTTTGAATGACATTTCTAGGCGCACGTATGACTGAGCTACGCGACTGAGAAAATAGGTGAAATTCGGAGGCGATTTTTCTCCAAACCCCATTCATTCCTATGGAGAATTTTTGCTGGTTTTTTGGGAATAACTTTGGGAAAAATGGGAATATCGACTACCCAGAACTTAGCACACTTCTCCCGATCGAGCCGCACGTTTTGATATATATATTGTAGGGCTACGTCAAGCGGTACGACCCGCATTAACTGCCGAAAATGTGACGGAATAATAATAATATTAAGAAGAAGAATAATAACTAGAAAATTCCAAGAAATTTTGAAGTGCCACGGCGTCCCCTCGCCCGTCGTCCCCTCGCCCGCCCGTCGTCCCCTCGCCCATCGCCCCCTCGCCCGTCGCCCCTCGCCCGGACGAGCAACCCACGTACCGTCATGCTGTCTATTTGCTCTCTATTTCTGTCTGTGTATATGTGTGATTGTGTCTGTGTATATGTGTGAGTGCGTGTCTATATCTGTCTCTGTATGTATGTCTGTGTATATGTGTGAGCGTGTGTCTATATCTCTCTATTTCTGTCTGTGTATATGTGCGATTGTGTCTGTGTATATGTGTGAGTGCGTGTCTCTTTGTGTGTCTGTGTATACGTGTGAGTGCGTGTCTATATCTGTCTCTGTGTATGTCTGTGTATATGTGTGAGCGTGTGTCTATATGTCTCTATTTCTGTCTGTGTATATGTGTGATTGTGTCTGTGTATATGTGTGAGTGCGTGTCTCTTTGTGTGTCTGTGTATACGTGTGAGTGCGTGTCTATATCTGTCTCTGTGTATGTCTGTGTATATGTGTGAGCGTGTGTCTATATCTCTGTATTTCTGTCTGTGTATATGTGTGATTGTGTCTCTGTATATGTGTGAGTGCGTGTCTCTGTGTGTGTCTGTGTGTGTCTGTGTATATGTGTGAGTGCTCAAGGTCAGAGGTCAAGGTCTTCTGAGCCGTTTAAACTTTGAACGGCGTTTCTGTGACAAAGTATGACGAAGCAGCGAGGCTCCAAAGTGAGGTGGGTTCAATCCACAGCAACAGCTTCACACAGACCTGAGCTGAGGGACCTGCGGTTGCCACGGTGATTTGAGAATTCAGTCTGGTCAGAGCTCAGACTCCCGCCAAAACTCTCCCAAAATTGGCTTTTGACCACCTCCCGAACTGCTTCGAATTGCGAGCAAACCGTAGCTCCGTTCCCAAAAGCGAAAACACCGTGAGAGGCAGAAGAGTCTGGGGATTCCAGCAGTCTTTGTTTGATTTGAAAAGTCCTTAAAATGAGCGTGTAGGGACAGTGCGAAGTCAGAGTGAAATTGTTTTTAGTGAAACCTTGATTTGCATTGCAGTCAATTGGGGCAAAAGCAGGTGTTGCTGGCGCTCTGAGCGCTCCTGTGTAAATTTGGTGAGGAGTAGAGCTGTCAAACTTAGATTTTCTGAATCCCAAGACCTGTGTCTACGTTTTCCCAAAAAATCATTTGCGTCCCTTTCACGGTTTGGCCGTGAGCTCGAGTTAAAAATGGAAATGTGGGTGAATTTTTCACAGTGCTCTCACTCTAGTTAACGAGCGTCTCCACTCTAACTTGGAGGAAAAAGTGAATCGGACTGCTCCTTTGAACGCTCGTAGTTCGAAAACCGTACAACTTAGGAGAAAAAGGTTTGATGTTCTGGAAAGAGCACAAGATTTCCTCCGTTTTGACGTTTGAATGACATTTCTAGGCGCACGTATGACTGAGCTACGCGACTGAGAAAATAGGTGAAATTCGGAGGCGATTTTTCTCCAAATCCCATTCATTCCTATGGAAGATTTTTTGTGGTTTTTTGGGAATAACTTTGGGAAAAATGGGAATATCGACTACCCAGAACTTAGCACGCTATTCCCGATCGAGACGCACGTTTTGATATATATATTGTAGGGCTACGTCAAGCGGTACGACCCGCATTAACGGACAAAAAAGTGACGGAATAATAAGAATAATAATAAGTATGGGCGAAGAATAAATAGTGCCTCGTGCTATGCACAGAGGCCACTACTTCTGTAGAAGTAGTGTCCTCTGTGCTTATAGCCCGTGGCACTAAATAAGTATGGACAAGATTAAGTAGTGCCTCGTGCTATGCACAGAGGCCACTACGTGGCCTCTGTGCTTATAGCCCGTGGCACTAAATAAGTATGGACAAGATTAAGTAGTGCCTCGTGCTATGCACAGAGGCCACTACGTGGCCTCTGTGCTTATAGCCCGTGGCACTAAATAAGTATGGGCGAAGAATAAGTAGTGCCTCGTGCTATGCACAGAGGCCACTACTTCTACTGTGTAGAAGTAGTGCCCTCTGTGCTTATAGCCCGTGGCACTAAATAAGTATGGACAAGATTAAGTAGTGCCTCGTGCTATGCACAGAGGCCACTACGTGGCCTCTGTGCTTATAGCCCGTGGCACTAAATAAGTATGGAGAAGATTAAGTAGTGCCTCGTGCTATGCACAGAGGCCACTACTTCTACTGTGTAGAAGTAGTGCCCTCTGTGCTTATAGCCCGTGGCACTAAATAATAAGTATGGACAAGATTAAGTAGTGCCTCGTGCTATGCACAGAGGCCACTACGTGGCCTCTGTGCTTATAGCCCGTGGCACTAAATAAGTATGGAGAAGATTAAGTAGTGCCTCGTGCTATGCACAGAGGCCACTACTTCTACTGTGTAGAAGTAGTGCCCTCTGTGCTTATAGCCCGTGGCACTAAATAAGTATGGACAATATTAAGTAGTGCCTCGTGCTATGCACAGAGGCCACTTACTTCTACTGTGTAGAAGTAGTGGCCTCTGTGCTTATAGCCCGTGGCACTAAATGAACTCTCGTGGGGCTTTCGTACTCATATTTTGTTGTTTATTGTTGCCATAGTGACGACGGTTACCAACAGTTTAAGTGTGGAGAAATGTAAGGGGCCACATGAATGGCTGATGAATCTGTCAATCAAAAACATACATTTGATTGACAGCTTTACCAGCCAATGGTGTCGTTTGTTGGACGCTGAAGTGTGCGACTTAAGTTTGACTGGAGCCTCCATCTGTTAACTCTGGCAGGTAAGTCCACTCTAAAACCAGTCAAACTGTCAACTACACAACCTCCAAAAGTTCTACACAGAAAACATAACTCATCATTCATGATATATTTGAAGAAACATGAATAGCTGAATGTGGAAATCATACTTAAATATGCAGAATCTATTCTGATCTATGTCATCTTTCATGGATTATAAGGATGGGTTCAAAATGAAATATATAAATAAATTGTTGATTTTCCCGATTCTGACTGGTCGTCATTTGAATGATCTGATATCAGTCCATAGAATCCTGAGACTGATATTTAACATAGCTGGGAGATCAGCGAGGCAGACGGAGCAAACATGTTTCCACACTAAGATAAGGATTGGCTCTAAGGGCTGGTCTGCTGGGGGAGCAGTTGCCCCGTTGCCCTCCTCTCTCTGCTGCAGGAAACGTGTTTGCTCCGTCTAGCAAAGCTGATTGGACTAAAGCTTTGCTAGACAATCACAGCAAAATTGATGTTTTCATGATGTGCTGATGCTCACATTAATCAGACAGATCCTTCAGTGCTGCAGTGTGTTGGTCATGTACATTCATGTAACTGCTTTGGGGTCAGTGGTTAATGTAAACATTATTATTCTAATAATGGACCAGGTGGGAGGGTTCCTAGTAAAATGAAAGAATTAGTTCTTAAAAATCAGTTTGATATTCAAACTAAATTGGCATTATGACTGAAATATCCCAAACTAAACCAACAGAGCCATGTTACATGTGGATTAAATTAATATTCTATATTTGTGATTTCTCTGATATTTCCATTAATAAATGATGTTGTGATATTACAGATATTATAAACAAACTGTTCCTAAAGCAGAGAGATAAACGGTCTCTGGATGTTTGGAGGAAGCCAAAATGAAGAACCTACTGTCTTAATAAGAACACTTACAGTGTGGAACCTTACATTAAGAATAAGTGAACTAAAAGACAAAGATCATTATGGACAGTTGTGTTCAGGAACACTTCCATTAGTCCCAGAAACAGGGAGCTTTAATGCCACACCTGAGGAAGACCGGATTTGTTCACTATGCAAACTGGATGAAGTAGAAAGTCAGATCCATGTTTTGTTTTTGTCATAGTCCACTCCTGGTTCTCCCCTCCACCACCCACTCTACCTGCCTGCTTACCTCTCTTAATCAGGATAAACAGACTCATCTGTTCCTCCCAGACTCCCCTTAACCAGCTCCTCCACTCTGCCTCTCTGCATTACGCTCAGCTTTCCCGACGGACCTCCTGGGGCCTAACCTGCCTTCGGCCCCAGACCACTACTCCTCATCTCTGCCCCGGTAACCTGACCTGCTGCCTGTCTCTAGACTCTGCCTCTGCCTGCCGTCTGTTTGGGCTGCTGCACGTAGTCAATAAAGTTCTCAGCTGTTCCGGTCTAGACTTGTGCCATTGTTGGGTGAGAGAGCGAACCCATTACAGTTTTGTTGTTCTGTATATGAGCAGCTCAGAGGTGTTTTTGTTGGCAAAAGGGTTTATGTTTGTGTTGATTTCTTTGATTTTGGATGATTTTAAGAAACATTGAAATAAGATTTTAATATATCAAATTAATATACGATGTCCGCTTTCAAAAACATTAGATTAATGTTTTCCATTCCAATGTCATTTTGAAATAAACTTTTCAAAAGCTATTCTCATCCATTTAACAGTTTAAATGTTAAAAACCTGAAGAAGATTTTCCCTCATAAATATAAACCTGTCTGCAGGTCAGAGTCACCACAACTGTAACATCATATTAATCTGAGAGCAGAAATAAAACATCAGTCTGACCTCAGAGTCTCCAGTCTACAGTGAGGACTCTCCAGAAAACCACACAGATCCTTCAGTCCTGAATCCTTCAGGTCGTTCTCTTTCAGCTCCAGTTCTCTGAGATGGGAGGGGTTGGACTTCAGAGCTGAGACCAGAGAAGAACAGCTGATCTCTGACAAACTGGAGTTGTCAAATCTGAATAAGGAACAAAAGATGCAGATAAAATCATTGATAATCAGTCAGATATGTTCAGAAGACTTTAAATCAAAGTGCCACCACATTCTGTCTGGATGTTTGAAGTGTTTCTTTAGTGTAATTGTCATTTCAGCCACTGGAGGTTGAAGTTCAGCAGCTCCTCACTCTAAAACAAAGTGATTCCCTCAGCTGACCTGCGGCTGCAGTGGAATACAGGACATACTTGTGTGTAGGAATACAGCAGTTGGCTGCTTCATAAATATGTGGCAGCAAAGGAAAGTTCTGCTTTGATGTGAAGATGAAGCTGTAAAATCTTCTAAATGAAGAACATTTCAACATGTGTGGGACTGTTTGTTTTCAAAGTGTGTAGAAGAGCTTTTTGATGTTGACTCCGTCCACAGCAGCTCATCACTCAGCTTCTGTACCGCTGCTCTGAACTCCATCTACTGCAGTAACACACTGACTGAGTATGACCACACCACAAAGAAACACAACTATCACTGTGCTGCACATGAACTGTGCTCAGTGCAGGGAAACCTGTGGTGGAGCTCCAATCCTTTGGAAATAACAGCTTTCAGAGCACAGGGGGGCCACGGCCACGTGTCTGAAAGCCCCATGAGGGCTGGAGTCTCAACAACACAACTGACTCTGGTCCTCAGCTCCACACCCTCCAAGTCTGAAGACATTTATTAGGACATTAGATTCAGCGGTGGATTAAACATCTACCACAGTGGACTGACCTCAGAGTCTCCAGTCTGCAGTCTGGACTCTCCACAAGATCACGCAGCTCCTTCACATCTGGATCCTGCAGGAAGTTTCCTCTCAGGTCCAGTTCTCTGAGATGGGAGGGGTTGGACTTCAGAGCTGAGGCCAGAGAAGAACAGCTGATCTCTGACAACCAACAGCATCTCAACCTGGAAAAAGAACAAATAATCAGTCAGAAATGTCCTAATCCAGAACTTCTCCACCTTTTCAAGTTCTCAAATGTTGCTGGTCCACATCAGACCTTGTTTCAATCCAGACACAGAGACCAAGATGTTAAAAATCCAGTCCTGATCCAGGACTAAGGTCTCTCTTGGTCCTGGTTTCTGACTTTTCCTTATTATAATACATTAAACAAGTAAATTCAACTATTGGAAAAGAATTTCAACTTTTATTGTTATTATAAAGTAGAAACATGAAACAACAACTATTTAAAAAAAAGGGAATATATTTGACTTCTATATGAAGATAATAATTGGATTAAACATAAAAAAATCTAAAACAATTAGTGAACTGACCTCAGAGTCTCCAGTCGGCAATCTGGATTCTCCAGAAAACCACACAGATCCTTCAGTCCTGAATCCTGCAGGTCAGTGTTGTGACTCAGGTCCAGTTCTCTGAGATGGGAGGGGTTGGACTTCAGAGCTGAGACCAGAGAAGAACAGCTGATCTCTGACAAACTGCAGCCCCACAACCTGAGTAAAGAATAAAAGATGTGACTTTAGGAGACAAAGTTCCTGCTTGAAAGCGTTCATCTGTTCAGAACTGACGGTTTAGAAAGTAAAAGATTTGAAAATGAAAGTCAGACAGCTGAACCAAAAGGAAGCAGCTTCCCAACAACCAAATTAACACATCAGAAATAACCAAACAGCAGAGTCAGCCAAACTTTATTTCTATCTCTGATTCTGCCACATATGAACTCCTGTATAACAATCTGAGCTCTGGCAGGGAAGTCCACTCTAAAACCAGTCAAACAGTCTATAAACAAGCTGTACATCGAATCCTGAGATTGATATTTAACATATCAGGGAGATCCACAAGGCGGACAGAGCAAACATGTTTCCTGAAGCAGAGAGAGGAAGGCAAAAAATATTTTTATTGCTCGCATTTCTTATTTAATGCCATGCGTTTCAGCACAGAGGCACTACTTAATCTTGTCGATACTTATTATTCCGTCAAAATTTTCGGTGTGCAACTCGTCCCACATTCTTGAAGAAAACACAACAATGAATATGTCAAAACGTGCGGATCGATTGGGAATGATGTGCTATGGTTTTTCTGGGTAGAATACGATACTTTGGCATACTTACAGTTACACAGTACATTTAACTTTTAAAACAGAGGAAAATGTGTTCTCTTTCAAGTCGCGTTTTGATCTTTCTGATATCTTTTATACTTTTTGATCAGCAATTGTTCAAGTGTCATGCTCATCTCACTTCATTTCTGCTGAAAATGACAGTTTCAGTGTGTATGCATTGCATGGAATGTTGGTGGCTGAGAGTGGAGGACTCTTCAGTTAGAGTGTGTCAGTGAGTTGATGATTATCGGGGGGGAAAAAAAAAAAAAAAAAAAGTAGATCGCTCTCACGGGCACATTGAGGTACGCGCGTCATTTTCTCCAAAGTAGTAGAGATTCTTGTCCTCTTTTGAATAATGTTTTTACTTCAACAGTCAGAAAAACAATTTGAACTGTGCCCCTCTAAAGGACATCTTCACTCCTCGTCTCTCCTATTTCTCTGGCAAGAAGGAGAGTTCTTCACATTTTCATACGTTTTAAATCGCTCCTGTGTCCACATTTTACTTCCTAGAAACAGCAAAATACACACATAGCTTCACACACTTGTTGTGGCGCTCAGCGTGTGCTCCGTTTTCTGATAGGAATTACCGTTTTGTCACATATTACCCAAGAGTGAGAGGCTCGCCTAAAGAAATGAACCTGTTTTCTAATGGGCTTTCTGAGAAGGATGACGCACAACAAGCTCAGACACACAGCTGCAGTCAGTGATGTCATCAGACTGCTGATCAGCTGTTACGACTGACATTTGTGTTAGACTGCAGGACACACACAGAGAGTGATGTACAGACACACACAGAAACTGATACACAAATGCATACACATACATATACACACAGCCACACAGTGCTTGTCAGTTTTTACAGTAGTGTCACAGGGTGCATGTGCTAAATAGATGTCTGAAATAAATAGACGTGTGTCTAAAAACATACCTCTGTCTGTGTATATTCTCATTCATACAGGTCATAGTAATATCTGGCCAAAAATTGAATCGAAAGCAACCGAACTCAGGATTTTAAGTTTTCTCTAAGATGTTTTGCCTCTTATCCAAAGGGCTTCATCAATTTGCAACACCTCGGTCTGACTAGTCGGTCAGTTTTCATAAGTAACTTTGAAAATTTTAACAGTTTAAATGTTAAAACCTGCAGAGGATTTTTCCTTGAAAATGTTAGTGGATGGTCTGTCAAGCGTTCAAAATGCATTACATTTCTGCCTATTGTCTGTCAAAAGCTAAAAAAGTATCAGCAATGGTGCTGCATGCTATCCTTGTTTGGTCACGCCTCCACCTGCGTTGAGCTTTAGTTGACTAAAACCATCACATATGGAAATGACTGACATTTGACTAAAACTTATAAGCATTTTCACCCATAAGACTAAGACTGAGACTAAATCTAAAATGGCTGCCAAAAACAATACTGGATATAAAACATGAGTCTGACCTCAGAGAACTGATTTTACTATTATCCGCGCTTTAAAAGGTCATGGTTCATTTAATCCCAAAGGCTCCGCTACACTGACTTTTTCTGTTTTAACTCCCAAAAAACGAACACGATGCTGGTACAATATTTTAGGCGCAAGCTGCAAATAACAAAAACAAAGTTATACCCAGTTTTACCAGTTCTGCTAATTATAAGCGACTTTGGGCTTCTTGTTCTGTAAAATTGCTTGCAAATATCGTCAGTCGCAGGTCGCGGGCTGAGCTGGTACCGAAAAGCACAAAACAACAACAACGAAAAACCCAAAAAAGCAGCAGCAACAACAAAAAACAAACAAACAAACAACAAAAAACACAACTCCTAGGCTTTTTCATCTGTGAGGCGTATGGACATCGGTTTGACTGTATTAAAACTAAATGAGCCAAGGCAAACAAGAGAGCTGAAGATAGCCACTTACAGCCTGTCACACATCAGTCAGAGCTGTCAATCATCTCTGTGAACTAACTAACTACCCTAATTGATAAAGAAGCCAACCAAAAAAATTCAATAAATATATACATACATATATATTTTACACATATCTCTTACACAGTGTCGTAGGTTTAAGACACTGGTTGGGCTTTTTCTTTTTTGGAGTCTTGTTTCATTACAGCTGGTGATCTGGCAACACCAACACAACAACTCTGGTTACACCAGAGGTGCAGCCTCTTACAGTGCTGTGCATCTCAAGGGGCAGGAGGGCTACGCTACATTAGGCAAACAATGGCAGATGGACCAAGCAGCGAAGCTTTATTTCCACCACAGAGACAAATGAAGTCGACAGTGTGCAAGTATTTGGGATACAACAAGAATGACCATGGAGAAGATCAAGATTTTAAAGATCCACTCCTGATCCAGGACTAAGGTCTTCTGCTGCTGGTTTGAGTCTGGAGATCAAACATGTGAAACCAACGGTTTGGTTCCTGTAAGACCTTATTAATATATTAAACAGGTAAATTCAAATTTTGGAAAAGAATGACAATTATTATTATTATTGTTATTATTATAATAACAACTGGAAACATGAAACGACAACAATTTCAAATGTTGCTGATCAAAAGTGAATAAATTCATGTTCTATATTAATATCTGGATTAAACATACAAGATCTACAACTATAACTGAACTGACCTCAGAGTCTCCAGTCTACAATCTGGACTCTCCAGAAAACCACACAGATCCTTCAGTCCTGAATCCTTCAGGTTGTTCACACTCAGATCCAGTTCTCTGAGATTGGAGGGGTTGGACTTCAGAGCTGAGACCAGAGAAGAACAGCTGATGTCTGACATCCTGCAGTTCTCCAACCTGAGTAAAGAATAAATGATGTGACTTTTGGAGACAAAGTTCCTGCTTCAAAGCATTCAATGTTTCATCATCTGTTCAGAGCTGAAGGTTTAGAAAGTAGAAGTTTAGAAAATGAAAGTCAAACAGCTGAACCAACAGGAAGCAGCTTCACAACAGTCAAATTCAAACAGTCAGGCTTGGGGAGTATCTGATTACATGGAACAGCATTATGTAATAAAGATAACCCCCCCAATCCGTTACAGTACAGAAAAAATGTCATCAGATTACCGGTATATTTCATAAAAACAGGGATTGCTTATCATTTCGGCGTCATTTGGCACATAACTGATTACAGTCAGCACCTGTGCATTTCATGTCACAGGCCATGTAGACACCAGGGCTGGGAAATTACATGTAGGTCACTTTGGAGCATTTAATACCGAACACACCTTTTTGGTGATTATTTTTTTATGACTCATAATAATTGTTACCATTATTTTTGATGTTGTGTAGTTAACTTATAGGTAACTCATGGCACACCTCTTTCTGGTGGTGACTTTTTACATCTGTTCATAAAATTCAGAGGATGTTCTTAAAACTAAAATAGCATCCTCTTTGTTTGCTGCGTAAAAGGTACATATTTTTTGTTTGCTTTAAAATGGCATATTTCCTGTTGAATTTGTAAACAATACACACAATAGTCATCTCCTGTACTGTCTGGTCTTTTTTTGCATGCTTGGTATTTAAGTAGTCCAAAAGTAGCTAAAAGTAATTTATTACATTAATTAATATTGTGATACTTAAAGTTACTGATCACATTTTTTGACAGGTAACTCATACCCAATTACATTTTTAAAGTAACCCTCCTAACCCTGCAAACAGTGACACAATTTAATGAGAAATTTAAAAATCACTTGAAAGAACCTGAACTGCACCAAACTATCAACACTGTGAATATAAACGGTTGTTAAATCCAAATGCTATTTTCAAATGATTAAAAACCAGTTAAAAAACAGTTTAAATGTTAAAACCCGAAGAAGATTTTCCCTCATAAATATAAACCTAGAGATTCTACTAAACATCCTGAACTTTTCAAAGACGACAAACATGCCAAACTGAACTCTGGAGAAAAGTCAACGCATGGTTCACAACATCTGGAACATTTTCACTTCATTAAGCTGTGACCACGTTTAAGAAACATGCTGAGTTTGGTCTGAATCTCTCAGTCAGTCTGCTTTAGTCACATTACTTTATAATTGTGTTGGAACAAAAAAAAAACAAAAACACTGAATATATATTTGTTCATGTCAGTTTGGAAAAAGTTCCCTGTCATTGAAACACTGAAGGGTTTTTCTTCTTTTCTTCACATTTTAAATCTGTAGTTCAACATTTCTCTGTCACAGAAACTGCACTAAACCAGAGAACAATAAAACAGACTTCAACATGAAGATCCTCAGTGAGGATCAGAATAATATCAGCCTGATGTCTGCAGGTCAGAGTCACCACAACTGTAACATCATATTAATCTGAGAGCAGAAATAAAACATGAGTCTGACCTCAGAGTCTCCAGTCTGCAGTGAGGACTCTCCAGAAAACCACACAGATCCTTCAGTCCTGAATCCTTCAGGTAGTTCTCACTCAGGTCCAGTTCTCTGAGATGGGAGGGGTTGGACTTCAGAGCTGAGACCAGAGAAGAACAGCTGATCTCTGACAATCTGCAGTTCTCCAACCTGAGTAAAGAATAAAAGATGTGACTTTAGGAGACAAAGTTCCTGTTTGAAAGTCTTCAGTGTTTCCTCAGCTGTTCAGAGCTGAAGGTTTAGAAAGTAGAAGTTGAGAAAATGAAAGTCAAACAGCTGAACCAACAGGAAGCAGCTTCAACAGTCAAACACAAACAGTGACAAGATTTAATGAGAAAATGAAACAACACTTGAGAGAACCTGAACTAACCTGGACGGAATTTCAAATGACTTTTCAAAAGTTACTTTCAAACATTTAACAGTTTAAATATTTAAAACCTTAAGAGGATTTTCCCTCATAAATATAAACCTGTCTGCAGGTCAGAGTCACCACAACTGTAACATCATATTAATCTGAGAGCAGAAATAAAACATGAGTCTGACCTCAGAGTCTCCAGTCTGCAGTGAGGACTCTTCAGAAAACCACACAGATCCTTCAGTCCTGAAACCTTCAGGTTGTTCTGACTCAGGTCCAGTTCTCTGAAATGGGAGGGGTTGGACTTCAGAGCTGAGCCCAGAGAAGAACAGCTGATCTCTGACAAACTGGAGTTGTCAAATCTGAATAAGGAATAAAAAATACAGATAAAATTATTAATAATCAGTCAGAAATTTTCAGAAGACTTTAAATCAAAATGCCACCACATTCTGAATGTTTGAAGTGTTTCTTTAGTGTAATTGTCATTTCAGCCACTGGAGGCTGAAGTCCAGCAGCTCCTCACTCTAAAACAAAGTGATTCCCTCAGCTGACCTGCGGCTGCAGTGGAATACAGGACATACTTGTGTGTAGGAATACAGCAGTTGGCTGCTTCATAAATATGTGGCAGCAAAGGAAAGTTCTGCTTTGATGTGAAGATGAAGCTGTAAAATCTTCTAAATGAAGAACATTTCAACATGTGTGGGACTGTTTGTTTTCAAAGTGTGTAGAAGAGCTTTTTGATGTTGACTCCGTCCACAGCAGCTCATCACTCAGCTTCTGTACCGCTGCTCTGAACTCCATCTACTGCAGTAACACACTGACTGAGTATGACCACACCACAAAGAAACACAACTATCACTGTGCTGCACATGAACTCTGCTCAGTGCAGGGAAACCTGTGGTGGAGCTCCAATCCTTTGGAAATAACAGCTTTCAGAGCACAGGGGGGCCACGGCCACGTGTCTGAAAGCCCCATGAGGGCTGGAGTCTCAACAACACAACTGACTCTGGTCCTCAGCTCCACACCCTCCAAGTCTGAAGACATTTATCAGGACATTAGATTCAGCGGTGGATTAAAGATCTACCACAGTGGACTGACCTCAGAGTCTCCAGTCTGCAGTCTGGACTCTCCACAAGATCACGCAGCTCCTTCACATCTGGATCCTGCAGGAGGTTTCCTCTCAGGTCCAGTTCTCTCAGATGGGAGGGGTTGGACTTCAGAGCTGAGGCCAGAGAAGAACAGCTGATCTCTGACAACCAACAGCATCTCAACCTGGAAAAGAACAAATAATCAGTCAGAAATGTCCTAATCCAGAACTTCTCCACCTTTTCAAGTTCTCAAATGTTGCTGGTCCACATCAGACCTTGTTCCAATCCAGACACAGAGACCAAGACGTTAAAAATCCAGTCCTGATCCAGGACTAAGGTCTCTCTTGGTCCTGGTTTCTGACTTTTCCTTATTAATACATTAAACAAGTAAATTCAACTATTGGAAAAGAATTACAACTTTTATTATTATTATAAAGTGGAAACATGAAACAACAATTATTTAAAAAAGGGAATATATTTGACTTCTATATGAAGATAATAATTGGATTAAACATAAAAAAAAAATCTAAAACAATAACTGAACTGACCTCAGAGTCTCCAGTCGACAATCTGGATTCTCCAGAAAACCACACAGATCCTTCAGTCCTGAATCCTGCAGGTCATTGTTGTGACTCAGGTCCAGTTCTCTGAGATGGGAGGGGTTGGACTTCAGAGCTGAGACCAGAGAAGAACAGCTGATCTCTGACAAACTGCAGCCCCACAGCCTGAGTGAAGAATAAAAGATGTGACTTTAGGAGACAAAGTTCCTGCTTGAAAGCGCTCATCTGTTCAGAACTGACGGTTTAGAAACTTCCCAACAATACTTTGGCATACTTACAGTTACACAGTCCTTTCAACCTTTAAAATGGAGGAAAATGTGTTCTCTTTCAAGTTCTCTTTCATCTTTCTGATATCTTTTATACTTTTTGATCAGCAATTATTCAAGTGTCATGCTCGTCTCACTTCATTTCTGCTGAAAATGACAGTTTCAGTGTGTATGCATTGCATGGAATGTTGGTGGCTGAGAGTGGAGGACTCTTCAGTTAGAGTGTGTCAGTGAGTTGATGATTATCAGGGAAAAAAAAGGCGTTCAAAATGCATTACATTTCTGCCTATTGTCTGTCAAAAGCTAAAAAAGTATCAGCAATGGTGCTGCATGCTATCCTTGTTTGGTCACGCCTCCACCTGCGTTGAGCTTTAGTTGACTAGCATTTTTGTCCATAAGACTAAGACTGAGACTAAATCTAAAATGGCTGCCAAAAACAATACTGGATATAAAACATGAGTCTGACCTCAGAGAACTGATTTTACTATTATCCGCGCTTTAAAAGGTCATGGTTCATTTAATCCCAAAGGCTCCGCTACACTGACTTTTTCTGTTTTAACTCCCAAAAAACGAACACGATGCTGGTACAATATTTTAGGCGCAAGCTGCAAGTAACAAAAACAAAGTTATACCCAGTTTTACCAGTTCTGCTAATTATAAGCGACTTTGGGCTTCTTGTTCTGTAAAATTGCTTGCAAATATCGTCAGTCGCAGGTTGCGGGCTGAGCTGGTACCGAAAAGCACAAAAACAACAACAAAAAAACCCAAAAAAGCAGCAAAAACAACAAAAAAAAAGAAAAGACTTTGTTCCAGTACAAAGACTGAGACCAAGATCAAGATTTTAAAGATCCACTCCTGATCCAGGACTAAGGTCTTCTGCTGCTGGTTTGAGTCTGGAGATCAAACATGTGAAACCAACGGTTTGGTTCCTTTAAGACCTTATTAATATATGTCATAAAGAATGACAATTACTATATTGATTACTATATTAATTATATTAATTACTATAATATTATCAGAATCATAATAATCATAATGATAATCAGAACAATAATTATTATTAGAACAACTGGAAACATGAAATGACAACAATTTAAGATTTTGCTGATCAAAAGTGAATAAATTCATGTTCTATATTAATATCTGGATTAAACATACAAGATCTACAATTATAACTGAACTGACCTCAGAGTCTCCAGTCTACAATCTGGACTCTCCAGAAACCCACACAGATCCTTCAGGTCTGAATATTTCAGGCCGTTGTGACTCAGGTCCAGTTCTCTGAGATGGGAGGGGTTGGACTTCAGAGCTGAGACCAGAGAAGAACAGCTGATCTCTGACAAACTGCAGTTCTCCAACCTGAGTAAAGAATAAAAGATGTGACTTTAGGAGACAAAGTTCCTGCTTGAAAGCATTCAATGTTTCATCATCTGTTCAGAGCTGAAGGTTTAGAAAGTAGAAGTTTAAAAAATGAAAGTCAAACAGCTGAACCAACAGGAAGCAGCTTCACAACAGTCAAATACAAACAGTGACAAGATTTAATGAGAGAATGAAACAACACTGTCAAGAACCTGAACTGACTCAAACTGTCAACATTGTGATTTGAACACATCAGAAATAACCAAACAGCAGAGTCAGCCAAACTTTATTTCTATCTCTGATTCTACATTCATGTAACTGCTTTGGGGTCAGTGGTTAAAGTAAACATTATTATTCTAATAATGGACCAGGTAGGAGGGTTCCTTGTGAAATGACAAGATTAGTTCTGACAATCTGTCTGAATGTCTGATGTCTGATATTCAAACTATTGTATTTTTCGTACTATAACGCGCACTAAAAGTCCTTAAATGTTCTCAAAAATCGGCAGTGCACCTGATGTATGAATTCTTATTGGACTTAATGAACTCGAACCAATTTTATGTGGTACACTGCACTCAAAGATCTGTCAAAATGTTTTACTATGACTTTGGTTAGTGACGAAGCAGCTACGCTTGATGGATTGTCGGAGCGTTCCCAGCTGACACAGGCACGTTGTATTAACGTTGGTCCTTGGTTGGATATGGACTGCAACATCAGACAACGTTACATAATTAATTATGTAGTGCAAGTTCCATTTACCTGACTGTTTTGTTTCGCTTTATATACGTTTTATCATGTGCCTTATAACCCGGTGCGCCTCATGTATGAAAATCGACCCGCTCATTTATATTGTGCCGAACACAAAATACGGTAAATTGGCAGTATGACTCAAATATTCCAAAGTGAATCGATAGAGCCATGTGGGATGTGGATCATGTAATTCTATTAAGAAAGGAAAAAAGTTCACATTATGCTGAACATTGTTCCAAAACGGTGCTGGAAGTGGAGACTAATGGAGAACCAAGACAAAACACAAGTGGTGCATTTTAGGCCAAAATCAAGTGTGAGAAGTTGAGTTGTTGTTAATCTTCAGACAGTAATGTTGGACCAACAGTAGCCGTAGTAGCTGTAGGGGAGGGAAGGAATTTGTGAACCTGTTAATCTTGCAAAAAATGTTATTCTGACCTTAGAGCTTCCAGCTCACAGTGTGGACTCTTCAGTCCAGCAGAGAGACGCTTCACTCCTGAATCCTGCAGGTTGTTGTTACTCAGGTCCAGATCTCTCAGACTAGAGGACTGGGAGCTGAGGACTGAGGACAGAGCTTCACAGCTTCTGTCTGAGAGGTTACAGCCACTCAGTCTGAGGAGGAATCAGAAAAACAAGATAAGTGATTAAAGAATCATGCTTTTGAGTCTCAACTAAAAAAAGATCCAGTTGATCTTGTTGGATTTATTTGCACATACAGAACTTTGTTGGAGGCTTTGACCACTGGCAGCAGCCTCAGAAGAGCCTCCTCTGAAGCAGAGTATTTCTTCAGGTCAAACACGTCCAGATCTTTTTCTGATGACAGTAAGATGAAGACCAGAGCTGACCATTGAGCAGGAGACAGTTTATCTGTGGAGAGACGTCCTGATCTCAGGGACTGTTGGATCTCCTCCACCAGAGAACCATCATTCAGTTCATTCAGACAGTGAAACAGGTTGATACTTTTCTCTGTAGACAGATCCTCACTGATCTTTGTCTTGATGTACTGGACTGTTTTCTGATTGGTCTCTGAGCTACTTCCTGTCTGTGTCACCAGGCCTCGTAGGAGAGTTTGGTTGGTCTGCAGTGAAAGACCCAGAAGGAACCGGAGGAACAAGTCCAGGTGTCCATGTGGACTCTGTAAGGCCTCATCTACAGCACTGTGGTAGAGACGTGTTGTTTTAGATCCAGTCCTTAATAATGTAAACCTTCGAGTTGTTGTTTGTTCTTCTGCCATCAGATTGACTCCGGAGTTGATGAAGGTCAGATGGACATGAAGAGCAGCCAGAAACTCCTGAACACTCAGATGGACGAAGCAGAAGACCTTGTCCTGGTACAGCCCTGTCTCCTCTTTGAAGATCTGTGTCAACACTCCTGAGTAAACTGATGCTGCTCTGATATCGATGCCACACTCTGTCAGGTCTGATTCATAGAAGATCAGGTTTCCTTTCTGCAGCTGCTCAAAAGCCACTTTTCCCAGAGACTCAATCATCTTCCTGGTCTCTGGACTCCAGTGTGGATCTGACTCAGCTCCTCCATCGTACTTGACCTTCTTCAGTTTAGACTGAACCACCAGGAAGTGGATGTACATCTCAGTCAGGGTCTTGGGCAGCTCTCCTCCCTCTCTGGTCTTCAACACCTCCTCCAGAACTGTAGCAGTGATCCAGCAGAAGACTGGGATGTGGCACATGATGTGGAGGCTTCGTGAGGTCTTGATGTGGGAGATGATCCTGCTGGCCTGCTTCTTTTGTCTGAACCTCTTCCTGAAGTACTCCTCCCTCTGGAGGTCATTGAACCCTCTGACCTCTGTCACCATGTCAACACACTGAGGAGGGATCTGATTGGCTGCTGCAGGTCGTGTGGTTATCCAGAGGTGAGCAGAGGGAAGCAGTTTCCCCCTGATGAGGTTTGTCAGCAGCACGTCCACTGAGGTGGACTCTGTAGGATCAGTCAGGACCTCAGTGTTGTGGAAGTCCAGAGGAAGTCGACACTCATCCAGACCGTCAAAGATGAACACAACCTGGAAGTGATCAAAGCTGCACATTCCTGCTTCTTTGGTTTCAGTGAAGAAGAGATGAACAAGTTCCACCAAGCTGAACTTCTTCTCTTTCAGCACATTCAGCTCTCTGAAGGTGAAGGGGAATGTGAACTCTATGTCCTGGTTGGCTTTGTCTTCAGCCCAGTCCAGAGTGAACTTCTGTGTTAAGACGGTTTTCCCAATGCCAGCCACTCCCTTTGTCATCACTGTTCTGATTGGTTGGTCTCTTCCAGGTGGGGGTTTAAAGATGTCTTCTTGTCTGATGCTTGTTTCTGCTCTGTCCTGTTTCCTGGATGCTGTTTCAATCTGTCTGACCTCATGTTCCTCATTGACCTCTCCAGTCCCTCCCTCTGTGATGTAGAGCTCTGTGTAGATCTGATTCAGAAGGGTTGGGTTTCCTGCTTTAGAGATCCCCTCAAACACGCACTGGAACTTCTTCTTCAGGCCAGATTTGAGTTTACTTCGACAAACTTCTGAATGAACAAAAAACAAATTAGATTTAAAAAACTACAAGGTTGATGTTTACTTAGGGAATAAGGAATAAGAGTATGATCATATTTCTCTCTGTCTCCTCAGACTTTAGTAAATGTCTAATTGATCCATCATGTTAAATCCTCTTACTGCTCTGCAGACAGTCAGCCAGCTCCTCCTGCTTCATCCTCCTCAGGAAGTTCACTGTGATCTTCAGAAATGCCTCTCTGCTCCTCCTCTGCTCTTCATCCACCTCATCATCCTCATTCTTCATGAATTGTGGGTAATCTGGACTCAGACTCCTTTTGATTTTCTTCAGCTCATTCTTCACATAACAGACGATGTTCTCCTCCAGCAGCTGGAACACAATAACATCCTGTGTAAAGTTCACTCTCAGTATAAATTGATGGATCAAAGCATCAGATCATCAGTCAGCAGAGTTCAACTTTAGCTGCTGCTGTATCATCTGCTGCCACGTCTCTTTCCAGAGCTACACAGAAAGATTCAGACCTGCTGACTTCACTAAACTAACTTCACTGGTGTAACTTACTAAGTTTGACTTTAGATTCTGACAACACAGAGATCCTGATCATCACATGAAGACCAAACTGATACAGCCCTTCAACACATCAACTTAGGAAGTGAAAATTCAGGGTATTAACTGTGACTGTGGCTGAAGATGGATCAGACCACCTGAACTAGTTCACTGATGAATTATTCCATCTTTAAACCCTGTAGAGACAGAGTCCATGGAGGTCCAGCACTGAATCTGATTAACTTTGGTCTTTGTTATTAAGTCACAGCTGAAATTATCTGGAAAAAAACTAAATAAACTTTTATTTATCTAAAGATTCACTGTAGATGAAGAAGAAGGAGCAGAAATGTTTTTGTAAAAGTCTCCAACAGACCATATTCATACAGAACATATCTGTTGAGGCTGATGGATTATTGCTCTGTGGTGAACTACAACTCCCAGTCCTCTCCCACTCTCTCCCACCCCAAACCTGTTCAATCCCAATTCAACTCCTGTCTGTCACAGAGTAAAGCTCTACTGGTCTAAAGAGTGCAGCTTCAAACTCAAGTCTTTGTTGGTGTCTGTTGTAGTCACTGGATGAACATTTACACACCATAAATATGGAGTCCAGGTCTGTGTGATGATGTTTGTCAGACTGAACTCTGAGGAGAAAAGACACAAACACACAGTTTGTTCCAGGAGTTTTCTATGAACACCAGAGAAACTGATAGACAAGCTCTGATACCTTTAATGAGTCAGACAACAACAAATGATCAGCTTTTACCTTTTTTCTTTGATAAAGTCATTCATAGACTGATCACTCTTCATGGACACACAGCTGGATACAGCAGACTGTTGTCCATCCTTAAATTTAATCAAACGACCCATAGACCGATCACTCTTCATGGACACACAGCTCAGTTCAGGAGAATCTGGTCTTAACTTCTGGTTGCTAGTAGAAGCCAAATTGACATTAAAATAATCAACAACCAAGAAAGTGAACAGAAAAATATCAGTTTTGAATGAGTTGCAATAGTCAAGCACAACATTAATTTATACAGCCACAAATGACACAGAATTTTTCATTGTTTGATTTCTTTTTTAATAAATTTTAATAAAATTTACATAGCAATTTTGTTGCCTGATTTGAAAAAGGGCAAGAAAAATAAAGATTATAATTATTTTTATTATTATTATTATTATTATTATTATTATTACTATTATTATTATTATTATTATTATTATCATCATTATTATCAGCCTGGGGATCTAGCTCAGTTGCAGAGCTGCATGCTTGTCATCCATGATTCATGATTCATGATTCATCCATGACAACCAGATTGCAAACCCAGTGGTAGGTTTGTTTCGGTCCCAAGCCCGGATAAATGGGGAGGGCTGGGGCGACATCTGGTATGACAATTGTGGCCAAATCAGTCACGAAAGTTACAGAGCTCAATTGCTGTGGCGACCTCAAATAGGAAAATGCCAAGAAAGAGAGGGAATAAAAAAAAAAAAAGACAGGTAGAAATATCATTATTACTCATAATAAAATCTCAACATATTTGTTAAGCTCACCGTGAAAATAAGGACGAAGAAACAGCAGCAGTAGAAGTTCAGCAGTAAAAAATGTAAGTGACAGTGAGAGTGAATAATGATGCAGCAGTGATCTGAGTGCTGAGCTCTGACAGATGGACAGTTAGAGATCCTCATCTCACCTCTGAGCTTTGGTCTGACTCTCATGTTCCCCACACAGAGTGGTTTTAGAGGGAGGGGCTCCCTCCTCTCTGTCCTCACACTGATTCATAGCTGAGCCTCCACCTTCACACAAACACAACAAAAAGCTTCATTACAACAGGATTTACATCACAGGACACATAATCAGCATTACTGTCACTAATATGTCATTTACTTCAGCCTTTAACTCCCAACAACAAACTGTTTGACTTTTCTCTCTCTTTGTGTTGATTTCAGTCAGATTATTTTATAAACAGAAAAAATGTGTCATTTATGTTAATCCAAATCTTCAATGTTATACATTGGCATTAACACTAAATTTCAAACAAACTCAGATCACCATTTACTTTTAGCAGTGAAGAATTATAGAACCTTGACATAGTTGTGATCACCATAGGTTGGCACATTCGAAGGTCCAGAATTTTAATTAGATACATTTTTGAGGGCCAAATCATTCCTTCAGAAGCAAAGAAAAAAAAAAAAAAAAAACAAACAGCTACAACTAAACCAGTCTGACCTGTCAGAAAAACCCCAGACCAGAGGAGGTGGTTCTCTCATCTGATGTTCAGGATGTGCCTCAAACATTAATTTTTTTGACACATTATTTTAATAGTATGGCTCCACAACTTCTCATAGAAATCAGTGTGATCTGTCAGTAATCTGAAAGTTTCAGAGAAATGCATCTCAGATCTGATGGTGCTTCTTCTCTCTGTCCACTAGATGGTGGTATCTGACTGTGGGATGTGTTGATGCAACTGTGATTTAATTCATATCACCCTATTCTAACAACTTAAAGATTTAAAGATTTCTGTTTTGCCTTAAATGATTTCCAACAATAAAAACAAGGAGTGCTGCTTTCAACCTTCAATGGCTTCACTGTATCTGGAAATACTCAGAGTGGACCATTAACAGTTAGAGTTCAATTCACTCAGCCAAGTTCATCCAAAGTATCAGACCAGTTCTGACATGTTTGTTGTGTCATGCCTCAGCTATAACGTTGCACAGCAGTTCAAGGAAATCAACTTTCTGATACGTTCCAGCTTCATGTGAAGAGAAGAAGCTGCTTGTTCTCCCTCATCAGTCCTGGTGTCTGTTTGATCTGAGGAAAAGTCACATCCTCATAACTTCAGAGTTCAATTTTAAAAAACTTTAGTGACATGAAAACCGTTCTAACCTGTGTTAGAAACCAAATCAGTGCCAGAGGACTCTTTGGGATGGTGGTGTCATTCTGCAACAACAACTCTAATCTCCTGACCCTCAACTCAGCAGAAGAAGATGTAAATGTGCTGCAACAATGTGGATTTCCAAGTCTTGATGGAATTTTAAATAACAGTAAGCAGTAAAGAAATCATTCAGATCCAACAACAACTATGTAATTCTGAGTTCAACCAACAGATGGAGCCATCAGAAATCTGGATTTCTTCATTATTTCAATATTTAATTCTAATTTCTACTATTCATATACCTTGGTTATTGTCAAAGAGGACAATATCATGTAATAAAGAGGAAAATTATGAAAAATAGAAAAAAAAATATATAAATGTTTGTTAATTTTGTTTATTGTTTTTTGCTTCAACTTTAAACCGACATCTCTTTTCATCATCGCCATCTTCTCTCCTATTTTCAGTTTAGAAAACTGTGCACTTCCATCATTTTGTGGTTTCAGGATTAAAAAAGCAACAGAACTGAGACAATGTTTTCAGGAGATACACACCTTGAATATTACATGTATTAAATCAGTGTTTTCGTGGATTAAAGTGATAAATAATAAAAATTATTTTCCTGAAAAAATATTGTTGGCTCATCTTTGCTCTTGAACAATATGGAAAGATTTGACATTCATGTTACTGAACCAGTTTTCTTCCTCATCACAGAAAACAAACATGATGTGATGAAGTCCTACTATCTGTCCACTAGATGGTGATAAACAATGTGGGAACATTTTACATTAAATCAGTCACAGCGTGGAGAAATCAAACAGTTTGTGCTGAACAAACTGGTCACATTAAAGTGCTGCCTTTGTTTCTTATTGTTTCTAAATGTATTGGAAGACAAATGAACCGAGGAAACTGAAGTCAAACCGAGTTCAGAGGCGTCTTAGCCAGTTGACCAGTTCTGAGGAACCTCCATCAACATTGCTCACAACATTAGTGTGCGATGCTGCTGGAGGAGGAGAGGGGACCCTGCTGCTCTCTACACTTGATGATCTATCCCAATCACACAGAATAATAATCTGACTGATGTAGATCATGCAGGTTTCTGTTTATTTGTATAAAGATCCTTATCATCGTTATAATTATTAAAGTGTATAGTGACATTTAATCAGGATAGAATTATATTCATTCTTATTAGAAAAAAAGAATGCTGACACTTCACGATCAGTTCAAGTGAGTTGTCAGATGACATTCTGCTGGTTTAACTGATATGCTGATGTTTTCAGCAGTGATTTTATGAGTTCATGTCTTTATCACAAACATTTGAAGATATCTTGTTAGTAAGTAACCACATCATCCACAACCAACCCTCTTTATCTGGAATCTGAACAGGGAGCTGTGAGGAGTTTGATGGCTCATCATCACAATTAAAGCATTCACTGACTGCAAAATTTAAATTCATATAACAGTTTATTTTAATAGTGAACATTAAACAGAACTGACCAGTTTGTGTTCTTTTATCATTTTGTCTATCTCCCTGTCTTTTTGTCATGTTCTTCAACTCCTCAACAGCCCATCTCAGTTAGTTACTCTTCTTTATATATCTGAGAAGGTAGTTGGTTGAAAATGATCATCATGGTCTCAGATATGAGCATCAAACTGTCAGTTTTCAACGAAAATTTATAAATATCAATTCCTAAATAATAAGTTGTCGATCCAAATAGTCTGAGCTCTCTGTGGAAAACTGAATATGACTTACAGTAAAATCTGATTCCAGAGCAGCTCTGAACTTTCTGTATCAGGTAGATCCTTCATCCTTTGATACTATCAGACATTACGGTCTGTTCTCAGCTCAGCTGGAGTTTTTCTCTGTTCGTCAAAGTGAACTCTGACCTCCATGTCTCAGTGTCTCAGTGTTACAGAAGTCCACTGTGAGTCTTCGTCCCTCCACAGTCCACAGGGACAAACTGACAGTGAAATAATAATAATGTTAACACTCACCGGCCTCAGCCTTCAGTTTCCCTGCTTCTGCTCCGACAGCTTCAAAATGGAGGCTGAACTCTGAACACTTTCAGTTTCAGCTGCTACAGTGAAGCACATGGTCCTCTGTGTGTGTGTGTGTGTGTGTGTGTGTGTTTCCTCTTGTGAGTGTAACTGTGAAATATTTCCCCCCTTCAGTTTTAGACATGTAACACAGCTAAAGTGACCAGACGTCCCAAAAAAAATCGGGACAGTCTCGAAATTAAAGCAGTTGTCCTAAATCCAGAATCCTGCCCTGATTGTCCTGAAAATCACACTAGAGTAGAGTCTGGAGTTATTTCCTGATAAAACATTAAAAACTGATCTGATGGTTGAGTCCTCCTGCAGCCATCTCCCTCCGATGATGAAAAGAGCGGAAGTCGCAGCCGCGAGAAGGAGTGATGAGACGTTGCAGTGCAGTCAGACAGTGTTGGAAAAGTTCCCTTTCTACATTAACTAGCTAATAGTTCAGTTTACAAATTTTAAAATGAACTAGTTCAGACCATGGTTTATGAAAGTTTGCATTAAATTATGTACACAGTGTGTCAGTGACCGGCCACTGTTTTGCTGTTTTTCTGACATGTCCCGAATTTTACCCATTCTGAATTGGTCACGTTAGTCCAGGGACGTTTCTATCTTTGTGCGCATGCGCTCATCCATTTGAAGAGAACGTGAGAGTGTGTATGCATCTGTGTCGCGCGGGAGATCAATGAAAGACAGGAAATGCCTTTGATCTCCAGTGACGTCACACAGCCTCGTTGTTGATGTTCTGTAAAAATCTGCATCAGTGAAACATTCATTCATACGCGAGGACATCACGTATAATGTTGGAATAGAAAATCTTATTTTTTCTGTGTGTGCTCCTGAGAAAGAGGATCATGTGCTGGTTGAAGTGAATCAGCACAGCTTCTGTCAGGAACATCTGTTTGTTGCTGACAACATCTGGATTACAGATGACACATCAGACTGATATTATCTGTGTCATGGTGTTCAGAGATTTCAGCAGCTCACATCCAACACAGAGACTCTGAGCAGGCCAAAGCACCTGCTGGCCTTCATGGTTAAGCAACAGAGTTCCATCACTCATGAACAAGACCTGAGATACTTGAACTCCTTCACTTGATACAAGGACTCATTCCCCACCTGCAGCAGAAACCACCATACTTTCTGTTAACAGAAGAATGCACTGAGCGATTGTGCCACAGAGACACGATGAGCAGAGTGAAGCTCTGCTGGGTGAATGCAGGATTTCCTGTTTACAATACAGAGACTTTAAGCAGTTCAGCATCAGTGCTGCCAGTTTCTCTGCGGTCTGTCTCTGAAACCACGTCTGTGTGGGTGAACACTTCACTGCCATGTTCATCATATAGTGCAACAACATCACACCACTACATTAGCAACAGAGTTCCATCACTCATGAACAAGACCTGAGATACTTTCCTTTTTCCTTTTTCCTTTAATTTTCCTGAGATAGTTTCCTCCTGAGAATCATGGCCTCAGATTTAGAGGTGCTGATCCTCGTCCTTCAGCTGTTCACTCAGCTGTGAACTGATCCAATGAGTGCTGTAGATCACTATAATATCAGTGAATCAGTCAAAGTGTCTCCCTGGGTGGGCTAGAACCACCATACTTTCAGTTAACAGCCGGACATGCTGAGCGATTGTGCCACAGAGACATGATGAGCAGAGTGAATGCAGGATGTCCTGTTTACAAGACAGAGACTTTAAGCAGCTCAGCATCAGTACTGACAGTTTCTCTGTGGTCTGTCTCTGAAAACCATCTGTGTCGGTCAACACATGTGCTCCACACAGTTGTGTGTCACTTCCTCAAAGGTTTGAAGTGATGTGTGAGTCTGAAGAGCTGCTGTCTTTGATACATCACCTGATGATGTCACAGTACTCACAGAATGAAACTCTTCCTTTGAAGCTGCTTTGAAGAATTTCCAAAATCACATGTGATTCAGATGTAAACACAAAGGCTGCCTCACTGTCCCCATTCAGAGCAGCTGAGAAGATTATTGATCATTTAAGACCAACTTTGTGCAGTAATATTCATATAAAATGAGAATAAATGGTAAATTAAAATAAAATATATGAATCCATACAAAAAACAGTCAAAGCTCCATACACAACAATAGTCCTGCTTCTGTTTACCAAAGGCCTCCAAAGCCCACCCAGGGACCTGCTGTGTTTAGTTCACTTGTTGCTGTGTTCCAACAAAGAGCTAAAGTCTTGTGGAGAATGTGGGCATCAACCCCACCACCTCTCATATGCTAAGCCAGTGCCCTATCATTTGAGCTAACTCCCCAGGGCTAGCATGCAAGCATGCTGTATTTAACACATTGTAGCTAAGCTTTGCGAAAAGGCCCCTTTCAACAACCTCTGAGTTCACCATCAACAGGTCTCAAAGATCTGCTTTTCACAGAGGAAGAGGATGTCTCCACATGCACACTTTGTTCTTCGTGTTTTCACTTATTGTTAAATAAAAAAAATACAATTTCATTCATCCATGTGTAATTAGTTGTTATGTAATATATATTTTCTGTGTGGCTTAGTCTTAAAATTATAATGGTTGTGTGGTCAACTCCTGCCTGAAATTTGCTGAAAAATTAGCCCATCAAAGTTAACCAACTTTGTCCCCAAACACACCTTACAACAGTAGAGAAAAGAAAAGCTGTCTAATGACGCCTCTTGGATGAGAGGTCAAATGTCTTCAGAAATGTAGAACCAAGTCTGGTTGCCTTAGACATATGAGAACGGGATGACTGAAAACCCTGATAGACTTCAACACACTGACTTTGTGAAACAACCAGTGGAGCCCCCTGGTGGTCAGTAGAAGTGCAGCCCCTCTGAGCTGGTGGCAGACCAAGGCTTCAGTCTGCACACATCTTCCACATGTGATGGCACACACACTGTGTATTGTGGCAACATCCGTCCCCTCAGAGAGAATCTGCTCTTTAACCCTCCTGTCGTTTTCACCCCCCGCCCCTTACTTTAGTGTTCCTGCTCTGTTTTAACTGCTCTTAAATTAACAAAAAAAACCATCAATCACCACCAAATTTTTGTTTAACACTCTTTAGCTGTTAAAATTGTCTAATAATAATAATAAAAAAAGAAATAGAAAACCAGAGACCAAACTCCTCAACATGAAGTTGTGTGTGTGTGTGTGTGTGTGTTTGTGTGTATGTGAATTCATGCACGAGTGGCATTTGACACTCTGGTCAGAGTGGGCCGTACAAACATAGACGTCACATTTGCAGCATCTCAGGCTTGTTTTGTTGTCTCTTTTCAGACCCAGGTAGGTTTGGAGGTCTACCAGGTCCAATTCTCTCCAGATGTCCACTCCCCTCCAGGTCTGTCATCTCCAGTATAATTCCCTCAATGAACTGTGGGAAAAAGAGTTGGAACCTGTGCTTTCTCACAACAAGAAGGAAGAAGAAGAAGAAGAAGCAGAAGAAGAAGAAGAAGAAGCTGGAGTTGGGGTGGCATTGCTGTGCGTGGTTGTTGTGGCCGAGTGGTTAAGGTGATGGACTAGAAATCCATTGGGGTTTCCCCGCGCAGGTTCAAATCCTGCCAACAACGGTTGGTTGCTGTCACTGTATGGTCTGATTTCACGCTTCTTCATTTTGCTGTCACAGTCCTGGTCTTATTGGATGAATTGTTGGAGTTACTGCCTTTACTCCGGACGCCCAGCACAAGAATCATGTGTTCATCATCAGCCATTGGAAGACGCTCTGAAACTTTCTTCTGCAGTCAGAACTCATCCACCTTCAGACTGGACATCTTCTGACTGTAGAACTGGAGCTTTTTATCCATCTCACTGCAGCACAATAAAGTCCTCTGTGAGTATTGTGTGTCCCACAGTGTACATGACATCTGCGCAGCAATACTTCCACCTGCTGGAGATTTAGTGTTACTACAGCTGTAAAACAAATCTGAACATGAACTCCACATTACTGATGTTTGAATATTGGAAGTATAAAGCACAGAACAAATCACATTAAGAATGCAGAAGATGTTACATGAGTTTATGTCAACAACCTTAAACTTCAATAAAGAGGTACTGCTGGGATTTAAACCCAGGATCTCCTGTTTACGAGCCAGGTGCTTTGACCAACTAAGCCACAGCACCACTCTTAAAATGCTTAAAATATTTCAACATACGTAGCTGACTTACCAAATTTTGTCTCCTGTGAAAAGCAGCCAATCAACAAATTTCCTTCTCCCAAACCCAGCATGAGCCACAAAACTACTACTGCGCATGCTTCACTTGTCAATATCCTGCTCGATCCGGCTTGTGGAAGACTCATGGTTTCATTGTGCATAACGTCTTCATGGTGTCACCTATCACTGCTGTGATAGTCTATAATGTGAACCACTAAAGGGAAGAAGCTGCATCGCCTGAACAGGGACTTGAACCCTGGACCCTCAGATTAAAAGTCTGATGCTCTACCGACTGAGCTACTCAGGCTTCTGATTACTGATTCCAACTTGGCTTGTTGAACCAGCCAGGGCACCCGACCTGATACTGCAGGTCATCCCTCTCTCTCTCCCTGTTATTCTTCATATTTGATCATAAAATCTTTAAGGTCATAATGTATTGACAGTCAGTAATCAGTACTCTTATTGTGTATGGAGCTGTGACTGTTGCCAAAAGTGCAGGTGACCTAAATTCAGCAGGACAGGCAGCATTATCAACGGGCTCATCTCATCCAAAAGGTTTCATCAGACAGATCGCTGTTTTCGCTATCGCAGGAGCTCAGAAGCTATCTGGTTAGCTAAAGCTGCTAAAGCTGCCACACCACGCAGGGGATGTAGCTCAGTGGTAGAATGTGTGCTTTCCATGTATGAATCCTTTGGTGCAATCCCCAGCATTGCTAAACAAGCACAGGAAGTACTTATTTTGTCTAACATGCTGATATTTCAACTGGCACGCTGACTGGTTGTGTGTCCAAAAGGCTTCAAAGACATCTTTCTACCATTCTGTCCTCCAAACCTTTGGACACAGCATCAAGGTTTCTCATAATGTGACATTGGTGTCATTACCATTCTGAAGTGTCCAAGGTGCTGGATTAAGGCTCCACCCTTTTAGGAGGCGTGGGTTTGAATCCCACCACTGCCAGTTGCCTACACTCCTCTGGATCCTGCATACAACATCAGTTGAGTGTGACGACTGAGTTCTCAGTTTAACACATGATGGATTCTAGGTCTCCCACATGAATACCTTTTATACCATGCATTGCTTCTTAATGCTGAAATGAGGGATAAAAAGCTATGTAGGAAATGTCAAGGTGCCAAAGGTGCCACAGTTTCTACTAACAGTTAATTTAAAAAATTTAAATCAGTCAAAAATTATGATGATCTGCTATTTTAAATAGATTTGTTGGGATCAGCTGCAACAACACAACCCTGATCCCTAATCACTGCAGTTAACAGTCCTCTCATCATATGCAAACAGTCCTCATGAATTTAAGAGGATCGTTGTCTGATCATTCTGTTCTTCAAACTGTTACCAAGACCACAGAAACTTCCTGCTGAAGGAGGACAACACATTTATTCAACACACTGCTTGAAAAACGTTTCGAGAAGGTTTTCAGAAAGTCTCAATTTATTATCCAACCTGAGTGTTGACTTGAGTTTTGAATTCAGGAAGTGCTGCTTGTTGGGGCAGCGTTAACTGACAAAAACAATAAAGAAGTAAAGAATCAATTTCTTCTTAGTATCTAACTCAGATCACCTCAGTCAGAGAGACACTGTTGATTCATTTCTGCAAAAGTGTTTCTCTTTGGGGTTGTCCTGTTTGGAATTTTGACAAAATATTTTATTTGTTTCTTGAGATCAGCTAAATTCATGAATTTGTCATCAACATTTCCTGAACTGAAACAAAGACTTATGATGTGAGATGTGGTTGGAATTGAAACTTTCTGCTGAAGGAGGACAGGGTGCATCATTTTAGTTTAAGATAAGTCAGGTGAGTAAAATAAAATAAGTAAGTCTGAAAGAGAGTCCATTGCAACGGTGGCACAAAGATTAATCTGAAACAAAGGCTTTATGTGACTTGGTGGATTCAGTGAGAGACACTGATGATTATTTTCTGCATCAATGCTTCTCTTTGGAGTTGTTCTTGTTCGATGGTCCACAAAAAAAAAGAAAAAGAGATAAAGATTGCCATTTATTTCCCATCCTTACTGTCCTAGCAGGCCACTCCGCTCTCTAGATGGAGGTTTACTTGTGGTTCCTCGAGTCTCCAAGAGTAAATCTGGAGGCAGATCGTTCAGTTATCAGGCTCCTCTTCTATGGAACCCACTCCCAGCATCGGTCCGGGGGGCGGACTCTTTAGTAACTTTCAAGACCAGGCTTAAAACTTTCCTGTATGACAGAGCGTACAGTTAAAAAGTCCTCTACTCTTTTGGTATGCTGCTATAGGCCTAGGCTGCTGGGGGAAGGACTGAGCTTCTCTCTCTCTCTCTCTCTCTCTCTCTCTCTCTCTCTCTCTCTCTCTCTCTCTCGCTGTCTCGCCCTCTTTCTCTCTAACTCCCTCCTTGCATGCGCTGATAAAAACCATCCTTCTTAAAAAAAAAAAAAACAAACAAAAAAAAAACCAAACAGTTTCACCCAGTTCTAAGCATTTATACTGCATTTACTAACCATGTTCTGCCAAAGTCTCTGTCTCTCCCAGTTCCTCTCCTCTCTCTCCCTGTCCTCATCCTGCAGGTGGTGACTCATCTCCATCCCATGTTCCTGCAACACCTGCTGGTCCCATATTTCATGAATTCTGTATTACAGCTCAACTCCATGAACTTCATGCAACAACATGTTCCTGCCTACACCCCCCCCCTCCAATGCCTGCCTGCCTGTCTCTCTCTCTCTCTCTCTCTCTCTCTCTCTCTCTCTCAGCCAAACCGGTCGAGGCAGATGGCCGCCCCCCCTGAGCCTGGTTCTGCTCGAGGTTTCTGCCTCTTAAAGGAAGTTTTTCCTTGCCACTGTTGCCAAGTGCTTGCTCATCGGGGGATCTGTTGGGTCTCTTTAAATAAATTTATAAAGAGTTTGGTCTAGACCTGCTCTATATGTAAAGTGCCTTGATGTAACTTTGTTATGATTTGGCTCTATACAAATAAATCTGATTTGATTTGATTTGATTTAGATTCTTCTGTGCAATCAGCTGACTTCATGAATTCATCCCCAACATTAACCAAAGTGAAGCACAGCTCTGTGTTCTGAGAGCAGTAAGTGATATTTGTTGTGGCAGAGTTGGTGATTTCAAAAGTCAATCACAAGGACAGCAAGTTTTATCAGTGTTTTTGTGGGTGGGGGTGAAGAAAGTAGTTTGAAAGTCATGATTCATGATGATTCATGAGTCACGCTGCTGTGTCCTGGTATGAAGCACAGTGGTTCTGTCAATGTGTCCTTTCTTTCTTCTTACCTTGACTGTTGGATTCAGTAATAGCTACTTCTTGGGGGAAAAGTTTGTGACCTCTAAATTTTTTTGAAGTCCCAAATGTTACTTTAACTGGTGGTGACATGTGGATCAGTGCTTCTCTTAGTGGACATTATATTTATTTCCACCGTTCTTTGCAGCCATGCTAATTCTCAACTGTACATATATTCTTACTGGCTCCTTTTGTAAATTTATTCAAACTTTTTTTACTATGTCTTTCTTATTTTATAAATGCATTTTGCAGAACAGAGTTGTCTTTAAAGTTTGTTATACATCGTGTATGATGACAATAAAAGCATTCTAATTCTAACTAATTCTTTGAGCTTGCTCTGGTTGAAATGTTTCTTGAGATCAGTTAAAAGCATACATTTGTCATCAACATTTCCCCAACTGAAGAACAGACTTGTGTTTTCAGAGCAGTAAGTGCTATTAGTTGGGGCAGAGTTGGTGATTTCAAAAGTTGTTCATTCCGTCCAAGCATTAATCAGGACAGAGAGTTTATGCAACCATTTGGTAGAAAAGAAGTTTTGGTTGAAATAAAAACAACAACAAAGATGGCCATTTTGAAAAGATTTGTTCAGATCAGCTGCAGCAACACTAATCACTGCAGTTAACAGTCCTCTCACCATATGCTAACGGACCTCATGAATTTAAGAGGATCGTTGTCTGTTCCTGATGGACTAAATATGTTCTTCATTACAAACCATTACCAAGACCATTGAAACCGCCCAAACTAAGTAGACAGGCAGCTGTGGGAGTGGTTTCATTCAGGTATAAGATAAATTCAGGTAAAAGCCTGAAAGGGAGTCCATTGGAACGGTGACACAACAAGGAAGTGGCTGCAAAGACTCTTTGGAGGAGATCATGTGAGGTAAAAATGAGAGGTTAATGTGACTTCTATTCTCTTTGCTCTCTTTTTCCCCTTTGGTGTTAATTTACAAAAACAGTAGTAATTCTTGGAGCCATGTTTTCTTCAGATCTAACTCGGATCACTCCAATCAGAGACACTGATGAATACTTTGTGCATAAGTGCTTCTCTTTGGGGTTGTCCTGGTTGGAATTTGACAAAACATTGCTAAATTGATTCATTGTGATCAGTTAAATTCACAACTTTGTCTTTCCCCTTTGTATTTCCCCAACTGAAGCACAGACTTGTGTTCTGAGAGCAGTAAGTGCTATTTGTTGGGGTAATGTTGGTGATTTCAGAAGTTTTCCTTCCTTTACCCATTTCCCATTAGACTCTTAGAATCTAACTCAGATCACCTCAATCAGAAACACTGATGAATTATTTGTGCACAAGTGCTTCTCTTTGGGGTTGTACTGGTTAGAGTTTCAACAAAATGATGAAGATTCCCATTTTGAACAGATTTCTCCTGATCAATTGAAACAACACTACCCTAATCAGTAATCACCAGAGTTATGTCAGAATGAAAGCTTAATGTGACTTAGCCAATTCAATGAGAGACATTGACTATTTTCTGCATGAATGTTTCTATTCTCTTTGCTCTTTGCTCTCTTTTTCCACTTCTTCCACTTCCATTGTTAAATGGCAAAAACAACAGTAAGTCTTGGAGCCATGTTTTCTTCAGATCTTACTCAGATCACTCCAATCAGAGACACTGATGAAGTCTTTGTGCATAAGTGCTTCTCTTTGGGGTTGTCCTGGTTGGAAATTGGACAAAAAAGATGAGGAATGCCATTCCTTCTTTTCTTCAATCACCAGGACAGCAGGAATTACCAGTGATATGGGGGGTGAGGGTTAAGGAAGTAATTTAAAAGTCACAAATGTTACCTTAATTTGAGCACTGACTCGACTGTTGAATTCAGTAAGTGCTACTTGTTGGGGCAGTGCTGACTGACAAAAACAACAACATCTTCTTAGAATACAATACTGACCATTTCAATTACACAGACAACTTCCTTTTGTATAAATGCTTTTCTATGTGGTTGTCCTGGATGGTATTAAAACCAGTTTTTATAGATTTCTTCAGATCAGCTGAGTGAGATCAGCTGAGTGAGTGAATTTGTCAGCACAGACTTGTGTTCTGAGTAAGTGCTATTTGTTGGGGTAGTGTTGGTGATTTCAGAAGTCAATCACTAGTTTTATCAGTTTTTGGGGCGTGGGGGTTAAGAACATCTGAATTAGTTTGAAAGTCACCTTAACTTGAGCACTGACTTGACTGTTGAATTCAGTAAGTGCTACTTGTTGGGGCAGTGCTGACTGACAAAGACAGCAGGTTTGGTGGGAGCCATGACTCCCAACACAAATGCAGATATGTTTATCTAGAGACTAAGTCTTGGTTGGAATATACAAAAAAAAATTTTTTCATCAACATTTCCTGAATTGAAACACAGACGTATGGACATAAGGCAGTAAATGCTGTTTGTTGGTGCTGTGTCATGCTAATGGTCCTCATGAATTTAAGAGGATTGTTCCTGATGGACTAAATGTGATCTTCATTACATTCCATTACCAAGACCATTGAAACTGCCTGAACTAAGTAGAAGATGTAAGATGGGTAAAAGCCTGAAAGGGAGTCCATTGGAACTGCGACACAACAAGGAAGTGGCTGCAAAGGAGATCATATGTGCAGTAAAAAATTTTTAGCTGAATGTGGCTTCTATTCTCTTTGCTCTCTTTTTCCCCTTCGGTGTTAATTTACAAAAACAGCATTAATTCTTGGAACCATGTTTTCTTCAGATCTAACTCGGATCACTCCAATCAGAGACACTGATGAAGTCTTGTCCATAAGTGCTTCTCTTTGGGGTTGTCCTGGCTGGAATTTGGACAAAAATTACAATCAGTTTTAGTAGTTTTAGTTCGACATCAGTTTTAGTCAAAATTTTAGTAATTTTGTGAGATCAGCTAAATTCATGAACTTGTCATCAACATTTCCCCAACTGAAGCACAGACTTGTGCTGTGAGAGCAGTAAGTGCCATTAGTTGGGGTCGTGTTGGTGAGTTCAGATCAGTAAGTTTTATCAATGTTTGGGGAGTGGGGGTTGTGAACGTTTGAATTTGTTTGAACGGGGGAGAACTTTTCAGTCATCAAAAATCTCACACAGAGCATTGATCATACATTACAACCTTTAGTGTTCTCACACTCCCTGATGGTCTAGTGGCTAGGATTCGGTGCTCTCAGCGCCGCGGCCTGGGTTCGATTCGAGTCAGGGAAAATGTTTTTACTGAAAAATACAGGTGATTGACCCCAGAACATAAATATGTCATCATGCAGCTGGGGGGTATTCCAGGTAGGAGTTTCAACGAACTTTGAGTCTCTCCCTGAACTCTGAGTTGACTGAGGTCGATGGATGCCATACTGAAGCTGCACTAGCTGTCAATAGTTTTAGTACCCACTCTGCCTCCTTTGATCTATTGAAAAGTTTCATGTTTCATGTTGGTTCAAACTGACTGAATACAGTCCATTGCAGTTAGCTGAGCTGCAGACCAGTCAGGGTGGAAGAAGGCAAGTTGGCAGAGGCAGTGTTCTGCTGGGTAACTTTGGGTCTGAAGAAACTGCTAATCACCCAACGTGGGGCTCGAACCCACGACCCTGAGATTAAGAGTCTCATGCTCTTCCGACGGAGCTGGCTGCTAGAACTGCAAAAAAACTGACAAAAAATACAGAGTGTTATATGTATTTCAAGTGTGAACAAGACAAGGGCATGATTGTCTTTGGAGCTTCATTAACATTGTGCACTCCATGGTGGAGGTCATGACAAGAAAAGGGCAGAGTCTTTGATCTCATACATATGTATGTGCATTCTCAGTAATTTGTTTGAGTGACTAAGCAGGAGCAGTTGAGCATTTCATATGATTCATTATAAATGCTGGAGATGCCGGGGATTGAACCCTGGGTCTCATACATGCGAAGCATGCGCTCTACCACTGAGCTACATCCCCTGGATGGCTTCTTACATACTGTGACAGGTGAAGGTTCATTCTGATGGAATGAACTGTTTCTACACAAGCTGCATGAATGTGACACAGAGCTCATGTTTAAAGTATTTTTCTTCAGTACTCTTTGATCTCTTTGATGTCATTCAAAGAGATCAAAGACTCAAAGGTACATGTGATACCCAAAGGTACATGTGATGACAAAATTAATGTCATTCAGGACATTAATGTGACAGTTTACTATATGCTAAAGAAACTTTGGTAAGAGTCATGATGGTCAGCCACGTAACAGCCACGGGGTATTTTCAGATCCAAAATACATCCCTGTACATCAGAGTGGTGCTGTGGCTTAGTTGGTCAAAGCGCCTTGTTGCTCAGGTCAGATGTTGTAGAAACAAACTAGTTTTGGTGATTAACTGCATGGAAGACTTAGACTAGACTAGACTAGTCTATTGGTGTAACACACACATGTCCCACATTTTTGTCACCTCGTCATGTTTGCTGAAGATGTGGTCTGAGCACGGCCTGGTCTTGAGACTGAGCAGTGGTTCTGCCTTGAGTGGCCTTTTGTTTTGGTGAACGTCTACCACTGAGCTACAGCCGAACACGCTGACTGATTGCGCCACAGAGAAATGCAGAACTTTTCCTGTTGCAGCCTGCTATTCCAGCTAGAATTATCCTAAATATCTGCCTTTAAGGCCATCGTGAATGATTTCTAAATATCTTTGAAACCTGTTGATGGTGAACTCAGAGGTTGTTAAAGGAGCCTTTTTAAAGGGTCTAGCATGCATACAGGGGAATTAGCTCAAATGGTAGAGCGCTCGCTTAGCATGTGAGAGGTAGTGGGATCAATGCCCACATTCTCCACAAGACTTCAGCTTACCTGAGCACTGACTTGGCTGTTGAATTCACTAAGTGCTCCTTGTTGACTGACAAAGACAACAGCAGGTTTGGTGGGAGCCATAACTGCCACCACAAAGTGAAAGTCGCAATTAATTACGCAACCTCAACGTTTACTTGAGTTTTGAATTTAATAGTGTTATTTCTTGGTGCTGTGTTAACTACCAAACACAACAAGTCATGGAATTGATGTCTTCTTAGACGTTAGATGACTTCAATTACAGAATCTATTGATTTACTCCAAGCAGAGACACTGATGAATTCTTTGTCTTTCGTTCTGGTATTTCTATGCATATATTGTAAATACATATATATATATATTATAATATAATGTATATTATTATATTATAATATATATTAAATAATGGCAGAGAGAGAGATGACCTGGCAGTGGTGGGATTTGAACCCACGCCAAGAGACTGGAGCCTGAATACAGCACACCTGTGTCACCTGTGAGAAAGCTCAAAGCTGTGTCCAAAGGTTTGGAGGAGTTCATGGCAAAAAGATGTCTTTGAAGCCATTTGGACACACAAGCAGTCAGCGTGCAGCATTCAACCTCACAATATTTCATGGTGTGGTTGAAAGAGGAGGCAGAATATTGGAAATGTAGGTCAAAACAAGCAGGTCATAAAAAGTCATTTGGCAAGAGTTATGGGGTACTTCGGGTGAGGTCAACTCTGACTGAGAGCGAAGCACTGCTGGGGTTTGAATGCAGAATGTCCTGTTTACAAGACAGACACTTTAAGCAGCGAAGCATCAGTACTGACAGTTTGTGTCTGTATCGTAGAGGAAGAAAACACAAAGGTCTGTCACAAAGGTTCTAATGACATCAAAGAGATCAAAGACTCCTCCCACTTTTTTCTCATGAACTCCACAGTAGAGTGCACTCTGTTAATGAAGCTCCAAAGACAATCATGGTCCTGCCAGATAACTTTGAGTTCTGCAGACAGAAGAAAGAACCAAACTGGGCCAGGAGCCACATGTTTGTTGGATCAGGCATCCTGAAATGTCTCTTTTGTGCAGTCAGGATGTCCAAGCAATCTCAGACTGTCCCTGTTTTACCAGCAGCCCTACATGTGAATTGGTCTTTTTCTTTGTCCTCAGTAAAATAAACTGCATTTAAAAGCTTCACAAAGTGAACAAGCTTCCAAAGACAACCGTCCCAAGTAAAGTCTCCATATTGTTCAACTTTTGCTCCTACATTAAAACAAACCACTTTACCATCAACCTCAGCTGCAGTATACACATTACACTTCATCACCAGATCCTCTGTATATACATGTACTTCAGAGTGGTGCTGTGGCTTAGCTGGTCAAAGCGCCTGTCTTGTAAACACGAGATCCTGGGTTCAAATCCCGGCAGTGCCTTCCGCATAATGTTAAATGTTACACATGTAACAGACACAGCTTTAGTTAATAATGAGAATTTAGCGGTTTCAACCTCAAATCCTTGAACACTGTCTGGTTAACATGTTTCGGTGATATTAGACTTCTATGGACCATTTCACCGCACCACATTTTTGCAGAATCAACAACTAATAACTCCACAACGAGACTGTGTGACGTCACTGGACATCAAAGGCATTTCCTGCCTTTCATTGATCCCCCACGCGACACAGATGGATACGTCACACTCTCACGTTCGCTTCAAATGAATGAGTGCATGCAGTTTCTGTAGTGTAGTGACCATCATGACTCTTAACAAAGTTTGACTCCTGTTAAAAAAAGTGCAATCACCACATTACAATCTGCTCAACAACAGGGTACAACTCAGACAGACTAAAGCCAGCTGAACACCGAGGATGGGATTCGAACCCACGCGTGCAGAGCACAATGGATTAGCAGTCCATCGCCTTCACCACTCGGCCACCTCGTCATGAACCCAAAGGTACATGTGATGACAAAAAAACAGCCATTGGGAAGAAGCTGCAGCACCTGAACAGGGACTTGAACCCTGGATCCTCAGATTAAAAGTCTGACGCTCTTCAATAAGAGCTGACTTCATTTTCCAAGCTGCCCCCTCGTGGTCATTTGATGCACTGCAGGTGGAAATCTCAGTACTTTTTAACCACCACACCCATTTTGACAGAAAGTGGATGTGGTGGTTAAAAATTACACAAAACTCCAGAGGACATTGCAAACTGAACGTAACGAGCAGAGTGGCGCAGCGGAAGCGTGCTGGGCCCATAACCCAGAGGTCAATGGATCAAAACCATCCTCTGCTATTTATACACACTACATGAGATTTTCAGCAGCACTGATTAACAGGAAAACATTGAGAACTCTGTCTGTCATATCTATAATATTGATCATTGTAACCTACAGCTGATGAAAACCCAGAAGTACTTTCTTTCTACAACATCTGACTTTAGCAACAAGGAACTGCTGGGAGACATGAAGACTGTGCAGTTAAGTGACTGGTCAGAGAGAGTGCTGTGTCCTTTTAATGAAACTTATATGAATTTAACTCAACAACCTTAAACTTTATCAATGAGACACTGAACCCAGGATCTCCTGTTTACTAGACAGGCGCTTTGACCAACTAAACCACAGCACCACTCTGATGTACAGGGATGTATTTTGGATCTGAAAATACCCCCAACATACGTGGCTGACCATCATGAGTCTGAACAAGGTTTCTTTAGCATATAATAAACTGTCACATTAATGTCCTGAATGATCTGACCTTTTCCTGTTCCATCAGTAACCATCAAAGGAGATGCTGATTCTGTGATGTCACAAAGGTTCTAATGACATCAAAGAGATCAAAGACTCCTCCCACTTTTTAGTCATGACCTCCACCATAGAGTGTTAATGAAGCTCAAAACACAAACGTAGTCATGCCAGATACCTTTGAGTTCTGCCGACAGAAGCAACAACAGAACTCGAATTACTTTTCACTGCTATGCCGATGATCCCCTCCAGTATGTGCCTAACAGCCGTGACTATAATGTGAACCACTGAAGGGAAGAAGATGCATCGCCTGAGCAGGGAATTGAACCCATGACCCTCAGATTAAAAGTCTGAGGCTCTACCGACTGAGCTATTTCAGCTTCTCTCTAGAGAGAGAAGCACTTATGCACAAGAATCCATCAGTGTCTCTGATTGGAGTGATCCGAGTTAGATCTAAAGAAAACATGGCTCCAAGAATTAATGTTGTTTTTGTAAATTAACACTGAAAGGGGAAAAAGAGAGCAAAGAGAATAGAAGTCACATTCAGCAATTTTTTACCGTACATATGATCTGAGGAAGTGACTTTTCCTCAGATCAAACTGTTGAAGGAGAACGAGCAGCTTCTTCCTCACTGACTCACTCAACTTCTGTCTCCTGTATGAGCTGCAGTCTCCTCTGATGCTGTGGGTTCAAATCCGCTCAAATCCGCTCAAAAAAGCTTTGAAACCTGTTGATGTTGTTAAAGCGGCCTTTTCTCAAAGCTTAGCTTGCATGCTAGCATGGCAGGGGAATTAGCTCAAATGGTAGAGTGCTAGCTTAGCATGTGAGAGGTAGTGGGATCGATGTTGGAAATTCTTCAAAGCAGCTTCAAAGGAGGAGTTTCATTCTGTGAGTACTGTGACATGACCTCCACCATTGACTATTCATTCTGACTCTGCAACAATTTGATCTACAGAAAGAGGACATGACCTGACTGTGTGTCTCATAAATGTATGAATCCAATCTGTTAAAGTGACGCTGAAATGAATCCTTGTAGCATTAATTGTTCAGCAGCATGACTTGTCATGATACTGAGGTTGTGTCCTGTTTGGGGGTCACCACAGAGGAGGAGCTAGTGAGGACAGGCAGCATTATCAATGTCCTCATCTCATCCAGAAGGTTTCATCAGACAGATAATTGATTTAGCTGTCAGGCTCCAGTGTCATGGGAGACGTCTGTAGACCATAAGCCATTTAAAAAAAAAAAATCCAGTTTGATGATGATTGGAAATGTCTGTTTATTGTTTATCACTTGTTAGGATCCCCGTTAGCTGTCACTGAGGCAGCAGCTACTCTTCCTGGGGTCCAAATGAAAATGCGCATCTGCAGTCAAACAGGTTCACAAACCACTTTACCATCAACCTCAACTGTATACACATTACACTTCCATCACCAGATCCTCTGTATATAGATGAATGTTGCAGTGCTGCTGTGGCTTAGCTGGTCAAAACACCTGTCTTGTAAGAGTCATGATGGTCAGCTACTTATGTTGGAATATTTTAAGATCCTCTGTACATTTCTGTAGATCAGAGTGGTGCTGTGGCTTAGTTGGTCAAAGCGCCTGTGTAGTAAACCGGAGCTCCTGGGTTCAAATCCCAGCAGTGCCTATTTTAAGGTTGTTGAGATAAAGTCATGTAACTTCTTCTGCAGGAGTTCCATTAAAACTCTCTGACCAATCAGGTAACTGCAGAGTCTTCATGTCTCCCTTTGGAACATCCTGACGTTTTGTGGAAGAGATTAAACCAAACCAGATACTATCCAACAAAAACAGCTGAGGACAGTGCTGTGGACTTGAGCCGGTAACAGGCCATCATCCTTTCAGTTCAGGCCCCCTGGTGGTCCTTAGATAGACTGCAGGTGGAAGTCTCAGTACTTTTTAACCTGCTCATACACTTTTATAGAAAATTTATGGTCCTTAACTTATCAGATACAACAATAACACAAAGTTACAATGATCAGTTCAGGGACACTTCTGTGCGTCTTTGTGCGCATGCACTCAACCATTTGAAGCAAACATGAACAAGAGTGTGACGTATGCATCTGTGTAGCGCTGGAGATCAATGAAAGACAGGAAATGCCTTTGACGCCTTTCAATTACTATTGTAATGATGTCATTTTCACATATAACAAACTTTGGATAGTGAACAGCTAGCTGTTGCTAAAACACCATTAGCAGAGGATGGTGTCGATCCATCGACCTCTGGGTTATGGGCCCAGCACGCTTCCGCTGCGCCACTCTGCTCAGAGCTGGTTAAGCTGCAGCATATAAACTCGAATCCCATCTCTGAAGTACATGGATATACAGAGGATCTGGTAATGGAACTGTAATGTGTATACTGCAGCTGTAGCAAAGCGCAACAATGCTGTCAATAAGGATCTTCCCTATTTGGGTTACTTGTAAGTGATGGTGGCCACTGATGCAACACTCCGTAGCAGCACCACTCTGATGTACAGGGATGTATTTTGGATCTGAAAATTCCCCCAACATATGTGGCTGACCATCATGACTCTTACCAAAGTTTCTTTAGCATATAATAAACTGTCACATTAACTGTCACATGAATGTGCTGTGTGTAAATAATGAAAAAAAAAAAAAAAAACCAAAAAAAACGCCAAATGTTCCGTCAGTAACCATCAAAGGAGATGCTGATTCTGTGATGTCACAAAGGTTCTAATGACATCAAATGGATGAAAGACTCCTCCCACTTTTTTGTCATGACCTCCACAGTCCACATGGCTCGTTGGTCTAGGGGTATGATTCTCGCTTAGGGTGCGAGTGGTCCCGGGTTCAAATCCCGGACGAGCCCATCTGTTGCCCTTCAGTCAATAAGGGTGCTAACTGTTACACTATGGAGCTGTGTGAGGTTTGCTGTCTGGTTGTTAGTTGCAGTATCTTGGCAACTGAAGCAAGAGCAATGGTAGTTTCGTGGCTCATGCTGTGCTGAGAAGAAGGGATATTGGTGATTGACTGCTTTTCACAGGAGACAAACTTTGGTAGGAGGGTTAGATGATGGTCAGCCACTTACTTTACAATATTTTCAGATCCTCTGTACATCTTGGTACTTCTTTGTACTACTTTTGTGGTGCTGACATAACATGATGTTCTATCTGTCACCATCTTTACTGGTCCATGATTATGATGCATATAATGATCTTCATTTGCACGTGCACAGCGTGATTATATATATTTTTATCTTGGCAGGTGACCAATTGTCTGCTAGTTCACGATGTCCTTAAAGGCAGATATTTAGGATAATTCTAGCAGGAATAGCAGGCTGCAACAGGAAAAGTTCCAGTCAGACCTCTCGCACCCGAAGCGAGAATCATACCCCTAGACCAACGAGCCATTGACAGCAGGACATTTATGGCATTTAAAATGTAGTCAAACGTTTTCTGAGCATTGATCATACACGACAACATTTAGTGTCCTTCCTAACCTATTCTCGCTTCTTGGAGATATTAAATATCTGTCCCAGTGGCCTAATGGAACTAACTGCTTATAAATGTCTCACTGGATCAAAAGCTTTGAGCTACGATAGGCTATGTAATTATTTAAGATTGAACATCTTACATTACTGATATCTGACATCTGACATTACTGTTTGATAAATTTGGTGACAACTGCACTTTGGGTCCATTCAGAGAACATGGGGGGCTGTGTGACTTCATCACCAGAAATTAAAATGTCTAACAACTCTTTGGAGATACAGCAACAAGTGAACTAAACACAGCAAGTCTTTGTTTTTTTTTGTATGGATTCATGGCAGAGGTTACAAAATTAAGGAGGTCAAGGATGTCAGTGGATCAGCAACAACCACAAAATTACTGTTTCTCTTGTCCAGAGATTGCAATGATAATTTTGTGGTGTTGATGCAGAGACAGGACTTCACAACTCTCTGACAGAGAAGCTGGATGCTGCTGTTGTGCATTTAAACTGGAAAATAGTGAGATGACACCTGTTGTGTCATTCTTTATACTTGGACGGAGCAGAAATATTTCTACGTCAAAAGACTTCTTCACTGGAAAGATTCAGGTTTAATTTGAACTCGGATCGCTGGATTCAGACTTCAGAGTGCTAACATTACACCATGGAACCCCACACGTATGCAGGTGTGATAGGATTTTTTGTCTTTTAAGTTTGGGCAGTCAAAGGTTGACCTAAATACATTTGTCCCCAAATACTGAGCTATTTCAGCTGGATGTTCTGTTCACCGTGAAGGCTTCAAATTCACATCTCTCAACAACATTGAAATGAACCTGTTTAAGTCAGAGAACCTTTCCTTAGTTCTTATTCTATACAAATGTATGGTAGTGTGGCCGAGCAGTCCAAGGCGCTGGATTTTGGCTCCAGTCTCTTCAGAGGCGTGGGTTTGAATCCCACCACTGCCAGTAGCCAAAGCTGTGCAATCTGTGATATGATCTTAAATCTAGCAGCTACTGTCAGACAGCTTCTGAGCTCCTGCGACAGCTAAAACACCAATTTCCCTTCTCCGCAGCACAGCATGAGCCACAAAGTTACTGTTGCTTCACTTTACAAGACACTACAAATAACACAACCAGCCAACCTCACACAGCTCCATATCATAAGGGTTAGCTCTCCTGAGGACTGCAAGGAGACAGCTGGGCTTGTCCAGCAAATGAGATGCTGATTCTGTGATGTCACAAAGGTTCTAATGACATCACAGAGATCAAAGGCTCCTCCCATTTTTTCTCCTGAACTCCACCATAGAGTGCTCACTGTTAATGAAGCTCAAAAGACAATCATGGTCCTGCATTACAGCTTTTGCTTGCAGTCTCTGGACTCGAGAAACAGCAGTTTTGTGTTGGTTGCTGTGTGAAGATGGGAACTTGGTGATTGCCCTTTTTTAACAGAGGACAAATTTTGGGAAGAGGAATGACGGTCAGGCAATGATGTTAGCAACGTACCACTAAGGGCTCGTCCAGGATTTGAACCCGGGACCTCTCACACCCAAAGCGAGAATCATACCCCTAGACCAACTAGCCATTAGCTGCAAGAGCTTGTCTGTCTTTGAGAAAAGGCCGCTTTAAAACAAATCAAGTTATATTTAGTCCAACAACTGCTGTCCATTTCTACCACAGGGAGCCGCAGGCTTTAGAGTTTTCAGTCCTAACCCTTGATTGTCAAGCAATCATATTCCCATTTTATGCAGATTTTTCATCCACAAAAAGAACAAACATGTTTGTTCGTCCACTTATTTGTCCAACTGTTAAAAGCCCGATCAGGAAGTGTGTCCCTCGCCTGTAATCCAAGTTACCGGGAGGCTGAGGCTGGAGGAGCGTTTGAGCTCAGGAGCTCTGGGCTGCAGCGGACTATGTCGATCGGGTGTCCGCACTAAGTTCGGTATCGATATGGTGCTCCGGGGGGAGCCCGGGATCACCAGGTCGTCTAAGGAGGGGTGCACCGGCCCAGGTCGGACACGGAGCAGGTCAAAGCCCCCGTGAATAGACGCTGTAGTTCAGCCTGAGTAAGACAGCGGGGCCCAGTCTTTATGCTGCTATATATATATATATATATATATACGGCCTTGGCACGGCCTCATCCTGTATATATATACTTGGCTCCGGAGCCACAGGTTGCCGACCCCTATCATCGATAATGAAAACCGAACAACAGTTAGTGCTCTGATCCTCTTACATGAGTCCGAACAACATCACTCAGCTATTCACTATATCACTATTTTAATGCCGTGCCAATTACAGACATTCTCTAACATGGTCTGTAGCTCTCTAAGTGGGAAACTTGCTCCTTCAAAACAACTGACCGTTGTTGACAGGATTTGAACCTGCGCAGGGAAACCCCAATGGATTTCGAGTCCATCGCCTTAACCACTCGGCCACAACAACGACATTACCCACAAGAAAAGTAGAAATACACAAAATAAAACACAAAAAACTAAAAAAGCTGAGCAGAGTGCTGTGGACTTTTGAAGGTGCTGTGTTCAGGTGAAAGTCTCCTCTGGAATTAAGGGTTCAAATACCACTCAAATACCACCCCTTGTACTGTTAGTACAAACTGTTTGTAAATGTTAGCACTTTGAAACTTTCCGACATCGCTTTTTATCTCTCATTTAAGCATTAAGAAGCAATGTCTATGGCTTTCATTCTGTGTGTGAAACAACTGCTGGAGAAGGAGAAATGAGGAGAGACGGGGGGCTCGGTCGCAGAATCATTTTCGATAGTTAAATTGTTTATGACAGATCGTAGTTCAATTACAGCATTCGTTAGAGCTTCAGGATGGTTCAACTCATCTATAGCGAAGTTTATTGCAAGAAAAGGGTTGTCTGAAAAACTCCTGCAGTTGTCATTACCTTTTTGCTCCATGTCACACTTTTTTTTTTTTTAACTCAAACCACATTAAAACATCATATCCTCATATGCCAGTGCATACAACCTGTCAAGGAATCTCTCAAGGTGTCTGCACGGAATCCTCCTGTGGTTGTACGAGCAGTTTGGTGATCTTCTGTAGGATGGCGACCTGAACAAATTTTCACTGCTATGCAGATGAGCCCCACAACCTCTCACATGCTAAGCGAGCGCTCTACCATTTGAGCTAATTCCCCTGGGCTGGCATGCAAGCTAAGCTTTGGAAAAAAAAAAGTGAATAGATCGAAGGAGGCAGACTGGGTACTCAGCACTAAAACTATTGAAATTTGCTTTACTTCCACTGCTAAGGAAAACTGCTGGGAGTTAAAACAAGCAAGGTTAATTCTGAAGATTGTTTTCAAGACTGAATATCTTCCCTCTTCATCTAGTGCAGCTTCAGTATGGCATTGTTACTATTGTCATGATGTCATCTTCAAATACGACAAACTTTGGATAGTGAACAGCTAGCTGTTGCTAAAAAGCTGTTAAAGAGGATGGTTTCGATCCATCGACCTCTGGGTTATGGGCCCAGCACGCTTCCGCTGTGCCACTCTGCTCATAGGACAACTGCAAAGAGAAGCACTTGTACAAAAGGACGTCATCAGTGTTTCTAATTGAAATGGTCAGTATTGTATTCTAAGATGTCGTTGTCTTTGTCAGTCAGCACTGCCCCAACAAGTAGCACTTACTGAATTCAACAGCCAAGTTAGTGCTCAAGTTAAGGTAACATTTGTGACTTTCAATTACTTCCTCAACCCTCACCCCCATATCACTGATAATATCTGCTGTCCTGGTGATTGAAGAAAAGAAGGAATGACATTCCTTATCTTTTTTGTCCAAATTCCAAACAGGACAACCCCAAAGAGAAGCACTTATGCACAAAGACTTCATCAGTGTCTCTGATTGGAGTGATCCGAGTTAGATCTGAAGAAAACATGGCTCCAAGAATTACTGTTGTTTTTGCCATTTAACAATGAAAGGGGAAAAAGAGAGCAAAGAGAATAGAAACATTCATGCAGAAAATAGTCATCAATGTCTCATTGAATTGGCTAAGTCACATTAAGCTTCAATTCTGACCTAACTCTGGTGATTACTGATTAGGGTAGTGTTGTTTCAACTGAAGAAATCTGTTAAAAATGGGAATCATTTTGTTGAAACTCTAACCAGGACAACCCCAAAGAGAAGCACTTTTGCACAAAGAATTCATCAGCGTTTCTGATTGAGGTAGTCTGAGTTAGATTCTAAGAGTCTAATGGGAAATGGGTAAAGGAAGGAAAACTTCACCAACATTACCCCAACTAATAGCACTTACTGCTCTCAGAACACAAGTCTGTGCTTCAGTTGGGGAAATGCTGATGACAAATGAATACATTACACAACTAATCCTGCTAACTATTTTTTCCTCAATATTCCAACCAGGACAACCCCAAAGAGAAGATGCTGTTGAATCATCAATTGCTTTCTTAACTCCCACCACCCCAAAATTGATAGAACCTGCTGTCCTTGTGATTGACTTTTGAAATCACCAACATCAACCCAACTAATAGCACTTACTGCTCTCAGAATACAAGTTGGTGCTTCAGTTCGGGAAATATTGATGACTCATTCAACTGATCTGAAAAGACTGTTTTTTTTTTTTTTATTCTATCCAGGACAACCCCAAAGAGAAGCACTGATACAAAAGGCATCAGTGTTTCTAATTGAAATGATCAGTATTGTATTCTAAGAAGATGTTGTTGTCTTTGTCAGTCAGCACTGCCCCAACAAGTAGCACTTACTGAATTCAACAGTCAAGTCAGTGCTCAAGTTAAGGTAACATTTGTGACTTTCAAATTACTTTCTTCACCCTCACCCCCCATATCATTGATAGCAGTTGCGGTTGGGGTGATTGACGGAGAAGGAATGGCATTGCTCATCATTTTTGTCCAAATTCCAACCAGGACAACCCCAAAGAGAAGCACTTATGCACAAAGACTTCATCAGTGTCTCTGATTGGAGTGATCCGGGTTAAATAGCTCACACATGATCTCCCCCAAAGAGTCTTGCAGCCACTTCCCTGTTGTGTCTGAATGAAACCACTCCCACCTGTCTACTTTGTTGAGACGGTTTCAATGGTCTTGGTAATGGTTCATATCAGGAACAGACAACGATCCTCTTAAATTCATGAGGTCCTTTAGCATATGGTGAGACGGCAGCTAACTGTGGTGATTGGTTATTAGGGGAGTGTTGCTGCAGCTGATCTGACCAAATCTGTTTTTTCGTTTTCTTTTGTTTTCCAATTCCAATTCCAACCAAAACTACAGATTTGAATTTGTGTTATTCATTGACACAGCACCAACAAAGAGCATGTACTACTTTCTGAACACACGTCTGTGCTTCGGTTCAGGAAAGGTTGATGACAAATTCAGCTGCTTTTAAGAAATTTATCAAAACTGGTTAACTCCATCCAGGACAACCCCAAAGAGAAGCACTTGTACAAAAGGACGTCATCAGTCTTTCTAATTGAAATGATCAGTGATGCATTCTAAGATGTCTTTGTCAGTCAGTACTGCCCCAACAAGTAGCACTTAGTGAATTCAACAGCCAAGTCAGTGCTCAAGTTAAGGTAACATTTGTGACTTTCAAATTACTTTCTTAACCCCCACCACCCAAAAATTGATAGAACCTCATCTGCTTGTGATTGGCTTTTGAAATCACCAACATTACCCCAACTAATAGCACTTACTGCTCTCAGAATACAAGTCTGTGCTTCAGTTCGGGAAATGTTCATGACAAATTCGCAAATTTAGCTGTTTTAAAGAAATCTATCAAAACTTTAATTCCATCCAGGACAACCCCAAAAAGAAGCACTTATGCACAAAGACTTCATCAATGCCTCTGATTGGAGTGATCCGAGTTAGATCTGAAGAAAACATGGCTCCAAGAATTAATGTTGTTTTTGTGAATTAACACTGAAAGGGGAAAAGAGAGCAAAGAGAATAGAAGTCAGATTGAGCTCAAATTTTTACCTCACATGATCTCCTCCAAAGAGTCTTTGCAGCCACTTCCCAGTTGTGTTGCAGTTCCAATGGACTCCCTTTCAGGCTTTTGCCCATCTTATACCTGAATGAAACCACTCCCACAGCTCCCTGTCGACTTAGTTTGGGCGGTTTCAATGGTCTTGGTAATGGTTTGTAATGAAGAACACATTTAGTCCATCAGGAACAGACAACGATCCTCTTAAATTCATGAGGACCGTTAGCATATGGTGAGAGGACTGCTAACTCTGGTGATTAATGTTGCTGCAGCTGATCTGAACAAATCTTTTCAAAATGGCCATCTTTGTTGTTGTTTTTATTCCAACCAAAACTTTTTTCCACCAAATTGTTAAATAAACTCTCTGTCCTGGTTAATCCTTGGACGGAATGAAAAACATTTGAAATCACAAACTCTGCCCCAACAAATAGCACTTACTGCTCTGAAAACACAAGTCTGTTCTTCAGTTGCAGAAATGACAAATTCATAGATTTAGCTGATCTCAAGAAATCATTAAAAACGGGTCAAATTTCCACCAGAGCAACCGCAAAGAATTAGAATTAGAATTAGAATGTTTTTATTGCCATCATACACAACGTATAACAAACTTTAAAGACAACTCTGTGGTACTGAATATAATTATAAAATAAGAAAGATAAAAGATAAAATGTATGAATATATTTACAAAAGAAGCCAGTAAGAATATATGTACAGTTGAGAATTAGCATGACTGTAGATAACGGTGGAAATAAATATAAAAGTAAAAAAACAAAAAGTAGCTATTACTGAATTTAACAGTTAAGGTAACATAAGGTAAGAAGAAAGAAAGGACACATTGACAGAACCACTGTGCTTCATACCAGGACACAGCAGCGTGAATCATGAATCATCATGAATCATGTTCGGGAAATGTTGATGACAAATTCATGACTTTGGCTGATTTCAAAAAAATAAATATAAATAAATAAAACATTCTGTCCAAATTGCAAACAGGACAACCCCAAAGAGAAACACTCATGCAGAAAGGAATCAACAGTGTCTCTGACTGATGTGATCTGAGTTAGAAGACATTGATTCTTTACTTCTTTATTGTCTTTGTCAGTTAACGCTGCCCCAACAAGCAGCATTTACTGAATCCAAGTGAATCAAGTCAACAAACACGTTGGATAATTAATTGTGACTCTGAACTTTTTTCCAGTTTGTTGAATAAATGTGTTGTCCTCCTTCAGCAGGAAGTTTCTGTGGGCTTGGTAACAGTTTGAAGAACAGAATGATCAGACAATGATCCTCTTAAATTCATGAGGACCGTTAGCATATGATGAGAGGACTGTTAACTGCAGTGATCAGGGATCAGGGTTGTGTTGTTGGAGCTGATCTCAAGAAATCTATTTAAAATAGCAAATCATCTTTTTTTTTTTACTGAATTTCTGAGCAGGACAATCCCAAAGAGAAGCATTTATGGAGAAAGTTAACAAGCAGCTGTGTTGTGTTAGAAACACCAAACATGTCCAGAAAAGACAAACTGTTGTGTGTATTTCCCTGAAGAGTTGCCAGACTGTGTTCACACCTTGATTCCTGCCATCACAGTTCACCTTTTGTGTCTTTCTTTTGTTATCCTTCACAAAATTTTATTTGCTGGCACAGAGGCACGAATAGAAAAATGGTGGGGGGGCTGTGACTTGGTTCCCATCATTCATATTAAAGAGCCGTTCAAGAGACTCTGTGATCTCTGTGAACATAAATCTTTACCTCGGTCTTCTGATCCAAAGTCAAACACCTTGTCCTTTGGGCCATGTGGGGTCTGAGTGTGGCCCATTTTAATGTCCTGTTGTCAGTTTAGTGTCTGTTCTTGTCATATTTCATTGCTTCAACATTCATCAGGATGAAGGCAGCATCAAGCAGCAGAGGTCAGTGTTGGCCATGACCTGAGATCAGATCCACCTTCTGTGGAGGAGATCTGAAAAACCTCACTTGTTTCTGTAAAATGGACACAGTTTAGTCCGTTCACCTACACACAGCTGCCCAACCACGAAGGGGCTCGAACCCTCAGTCTTCTGATCCGAAGTCAGACGCCTTGTCCATTAGGCCACGTGGTCACTGGGCCAGTCTAATGTCCCATTGTTAGTCAGTCAGCTCTGCCTGGATACAACAGTGGTCAGGGCTGTATGATGTATGTAAGGAATCCTGACCGCTAGATGGTCGATGGATCGAAACCAGACTCTGCTAACAGCTTTTTAGCAACAGCTAGCTGTTCACTATCCAATGTTTGTTGTATTTCAAGATGACATAGTTACAATAGTAACAATGCCATACTGAAGCTGCACTAGCTGAAGAGGGAACATCTTCAGTCTTGAAAACATACTTCAGTATTAACCTTGCTTGTTTTCAGAAGCCAAGCAGTCCAAGGTGCTGCATTCATTCTGCGGTCTCTTCAAAGGGTGGGTTTGAATCCCATATTTGGCTCCATTTGGTGGAAGCTGTGAATCACAGGATTCAGGGGAAATACATCCATACATACATCTTCACTGAAATAATGACACCTGTGAGAAAGCTCAAAGCTGTGTCCAAAGGTTTGGAGGAGTGAATGGCAGAAAGATGTCTTTGAAGCCATTTGGACACACAACCAGTCAGCGTGCAGCATTCAACCTCACAATATTTCATGTGGTTGTGGTTGAAAGACGAGGCAGAATATTGGAAATGTAACTTTCGGTCTAAAAAAAACTGCTCATCGCCCAACGTGGGGCTCGAAACCACGACCCTGAGATTAAGAGTCTCATGCTCTACCGACTGAGCTAGCCGGGCTGCTAGAAAGTCAAAACATCCTCCAACAAAAAATCGCCAAAAATCATTTCAGAATAAAAGCCGGTTTAGATCATTTTATTTGTATCTTTAGCTCAGATGTGGCAAAGCACAACAATGCTGTCGATAAGGATCTTTCCCATTTGGGTTACTTGAAGTGATGGTGGCCACTCATGCAGCACTCCGTTTATAACAGTTTTACATTTAATTAAATACTTCAAGATTGACTCACTCGGCCACACTACCACAGCTTCACTGCAAAAATGACACACATATGACATTATGGGGTTCTGACTTTGTTTTGATGAACCTCATTATTTACACACAGCACTTTCAGGACGATGGTGATTGACCCCGTGACATAAATAAGTTATCATGCACCTGCGGGGTGTACCAGGTAGGAGGTTCACTATCCAAAGTCAGTAGTATTTGAAGATGACATCATTACAGTAGTAGCAATGCCATGCTGAAGCTGCACTAGCTGAAGAGGGAAGATCTTCACTCTTCCACCGTATTCACACTAGAGATGATTTTGCACCATCATCTTTGGAAGAGTTTGGTTCACATATTTTACAAAAGACTTTGTCAGGAGTGGGATTTGAACCCACGTCTCCATTCAGAGACCAGAATGCCCTTTAGTGCAGGAAGGAGCTAACCTTGAGTCTGGCGCCTTAGACCACTCGGCCATCCTGACATATGGACCTAGCCTCAGGATGGCCTCAGTGTAGTCATCCTACCAAATTACTAACTGAACACAAACATATACGTGATGTCACCCAGCCCACCATGTTCTCTGAATGGACCTGAAGTGTTTGTCTCTCTGCTAGATGAAGACTGAGACTGAGACATGAGACTGCAACACTGTGCAGGGGAAGTCACAAAAGGTTTATGGAAATACTAAAAGCACCAAACTTTTCATTTTCACATTATTAGACTTCTGGATGTCCCCTCTTCTTCCTATAGTCTGGGAAAAAACTGCTAAAGCTCCTACACCATGCAGGGGATGTAGCTCAGTGGGAGAGCGCATCCTTTGCATGTATGAGGCCCCGGGTTCAATCCCTGGCTTCTCCACAACCTATCTTGTTTAAAACTTAGACAATTTTTACGATGAGAGCAGAGGAGTATCTTACGAGTATCTCAACAGAGCCGGGCTTTGTTTGGGTGAGCTGGCTCGACAGTCGAAAGCTCCAACCAGAGATAACAAGTATCACAATGGTGGTTATCAACTTGGTTTGTCGACCCAGGCTTTCCTCAGCAGGCTCTGTGCATGTCCACATAAAAAAAGGGCTATTTACAGGGACCTTTAGATTTTCAGTCCAACATTCTCCCAACTGAGCCATTTCGGGTGTTACTGTTTGTTTCACAGAACGTGTCAGGAGGGACAAGTCACAGGCTCCAGTGGCACAATCGGTTAGCGCGCGGTACTTATAAGACAGTAACTTGCGGAGTGATGCTGAGGTTGTGAGTTCAAGCCTCACCTGGAGCAGCTGACTGAGCTTATGGAAGATTGGTATCTTGTTGCAAAAAGTTAATGAAGCTCAAAACACAAACGTAGTCATGCCAGAGTTCTACCGACAGAAGCAACAACAAAACTGCAACTAATTTTCACTGCTATGTAGATGAGCCCCACAACCTCTCACATGCTAAGCGAGCGCTCTACTATTTGAGCTAATTCCCCTGGGCTGGCATGCAAGCTAAGCTTTGGAAAAAAAGTAGTGAATAGTTCGAAGGAGGCAGACTGGGTACTCGGCACTAAAACAACATTTGAAATTTGCTTTACTTCCACTGCTAAGGAAAACTGCTGGGAGTTAAAACAAGCAAGGTTAAAGGAAGGAAAACTTCTGAAATCACCAACATTACCCCAAATAATAGCACTTACTGCTCTCAGAACACAAGTCTGTGCTTCAGTTGGGGAAATCCTGATGACAAATTAATGTCAGAGCTGCCAGACTGTGTTCACACTTTGATTACTGGCCATCACAGTTCACAATCCTGGATTTTAGTACCTGTGGTTTATCCTTTAGAAGACTATCTTTTTTAATTAATGAGAGATAAAAAGCTATTTAGGAAATGTCAAGGTGCCAAACAAACCAACATTTTCTATGGACGGAGTGGCAATATTTCAACATGTCAAAGGAATTTTGGTCTTCGGGTTCGGGTGGTCAAAAGTAGACCAAAGTAGACCAAATCAACTTTGTCCTGAGTCCTGCAGCAAGGAGCAACACACCTTGCTGCAGTGGAGGTTAAAGAAAAGCAGTTTCTGTCAGAGGTGGGATTTGAACCCACGCCTCCAGGGGAGACTGCAACCTGAACGCAGCGCCTTAGACCGCTCGGCCATTCTGACTCTGAAACCAGTTCATCCACAGAAAGAGGACATGACCTGACTGTGTGTCACATAAATGTATGAGTCATGATACTGAGGTTGTGTCCTGTTTGGGGGTCACCACAGAGGAGGAGCTAGTGAGGACAGGCAGCATTATCAATGTCCTCATCTCATCCAGAAGGTTTCATCAGACAGATAATTGATTTAGCTGTCAGGCTCCAGTGTCATGGGAGACGTCGTAGACCATAAGCCATTTAAAAAAAAATCCAGTTTGATGACGATTGGAAATGTCTGTTTATTGTTTATCACTTGTTAGGATCCCCGTTAGCTGTCACTGAGGCAGCAGCTACTCTTCCTGGGGTCCAAATGAAAATGCACATCTGCAGTCAAACAGGTTCAGGTAGATGCAGAGTCCTACATTAAAACAAACCACTTTACCATCAACCTCAACTGTATGCATATTACACTTCCATCACCAGATCCTCTGTATATAGATGAATGTTGCAGTGCTGCTGTGGCTTAGCTGGTCAAAGCACCTGTCTTGTGAGAGTCATGATGGTCAGCTACTTATGTTGGAATATTTTAAGATCATCTGTACATTTCTGTACATCAGAGTGGTGCTGTGGCTTAGCTGGTCAAAGCGCCTGTCTAGTAAACAGGAGATCCTGGGTTCAAATCCCAGCAGTGCCTATTTTAAGGTTGTTGAGATAAACTCATGTCACTTCTTCTGCAGGAGTTCCATTAAAACTCTCTGACCAATCAGGTAACTGCAGAGTCTTCATGTCTCCCTTTGGAACATCCTGACGTTTTGTGGAAGAGATTAAACCAAACTAGATACTATCCAACAAAAACAGCTGAGGAAAGTGCTGTGGACTTGAGCCGGTAACAGGCTGAATGATTTCACATCCAATGCTGTTAGCTGGTTAAAAATTTGTAAAAATTAGCCAAAAAAATGCTTTCACACAGGCCAGTCAGCTCAGCTGGTTAGAGCGTGGTGCTAATAACGCCAAGGTCATGGGTTCAATCCCCATACTGGCCACAAGCAGCATCTCAGGACTTGGTGTTCTCTCCATAGACTTCAATGCAGTCTGAGGTCTTTTTCCAACCAGTGGAACTGCCCCCTGGTGGTCATTAGAAGTGCAGCCTAACTTATCAGATACAACAATAACACAAAGTTACAATGATCAGAGCAAAGACTGCAGATTGATCATTTCCTTTGTAACAGTTTAGTGATTAGTTTCCAGCTGGCATTGTGCACCATGCAGGGGATGTAGCTCAGTGGTAGAGTGCATGCTTTGCATGTATGAGGCCCTGCGTTCAATCCCCGTCATCTTCAGCGTTGATAATGAAGCACAGGAAGTACTTATCTTGTGCAACACCCTGATCTCTCAACTATCCACTCAACTTGGAGCAATTTATCCTGTGTAGTCATCCTACCAAATTACCAAAGTGAACACAAGTGTACATGTGATGAAAAAACAGCAGCCATTGAAGTCCACTTAAAGGCAAACTCCTAATGCTTTGGCCTGTTTTTTTAAACTCACGTCAAAACATCATAATGAAGTTACATCAAGTACATATAGAGCAGGTCTAGACCAAACTCTTATTAAAATTATTTTGACTTTTATTTTGAGAGCAGGAAGAAGGATATCCAATCATCTCATCTGCCACACCATGCAAGGAATGTAGCTCAGTGGTAGAATGTGTGCTTTCCATGTATGAGTCCTTTGGTGCAATCCCCAGCATTGCTAAACAAGCACAGGAAGTACTTATTTGTACTAATATGGGTGTCATTCCCATTCTGAAGTGTCCAAGGTGCCTGATTAAGGCTCCACTCTCTTCGGAGGCGTGGGTTTGAATCCCACCACTGCCAGTTGCCTCCATTCCTTTGGATCCATCAGTTGAGTGTGACGACTGAGTTCTCAGTTTAACACATGATAGATTCTAGGTCTCCCACATGAATACCTTTTATACCATGCATGCCGAAATGAGAGATAAAAAGCTTGTAGGAAATGCCAAAGGTGCCACAGTTTCTACTAACAGTTGATTGAGGAATCAGAGGAATTGAAAACTGAATCACATCAGTGGAGGTGCGGTGATTTTCTGTTTGCAGAAACAGGCCCTGTGAGCAGCTAAGCCACAGAACATCTTTATGACATTCTACAGCTACGATCAAAAGGCTTGTTGGGGAAATCCTTTCACTGTTTCACTCAAGTCCACAGCACTCTGCTCAGTTCTTTAGCTTTCAGCTGATCAGTAGCTGTGGATGGACCTGGTAGCTGCTATATGGAGCTTTGCTTGGTTTGCATAGCTGCCTTCCAAGCAGTTGACCTGGGTTTGATTCTCGGCCATTGCAGTTCAACTGTGTGTCTACAATTTAACTTTGTGTTTTTCATGTTTGTTTTCCTTCCAGAAATCCTGAAATCCTGAAATCCTGTCGATCTCAGGCCGATGGTGCCAAAATCCTCCAGCTACAGACCTGTAACCCGTCCTCACCACAGCTGTACATCTGTTACACCCTGTAGTTGTCTCGGGGAAAGGGAAGCTTATTGTCATATAGTGATGGGATGGCTCCATACTCCAGAACATCCCTGGGAACCCGGTCATACACCTTCTCCAGATCAAATCTTGGGGTTCCACATGTCCACTATAATTCCAGTGGATAAGACAAACCACTTCCATGGGTGGACTCAAACCACCATCCTTTCAGTTAACAGCCAAACGCGCTGACCGATCGCCCCACAGAGACATGATGTTGCAGCCTGCTGTTCCAACTAGATACAGCAACAAGTGAACTAAACACAGCAGGTCTCTGGTGGGCTTCACAGCCTTTCAGCAAACAGCTGATCACATTGATAATTGTGTCACAGAGTGGAGCCGCCCCCTGGTGATCATTAGATAGACTGCAGGTGGAAGTCTCAGTACTTTTTAATCTGCTCATCCACTTTTATAGAAAGTTTATGGTCCTTAACTTATTAGATACAACAATAACACAAAGTTACAATGATCAGTCCAGGGACACTTCTGTGCGTATGCACTCAACCATTTGAAGCGAACGTGAACGAGAGTGTGACGTATGCATCTGTGTAGCGTTGGAGATCAATGAAAGACAGGAAATGCCTATTGTAATGATGTCATCTTCACATGTAACAAACTTTGGATAGTGAACAGCTAGCTGTTGCTAAAACACCATTAGCAGAGGACGGTTTCGATCCATCGACCTCTGGGTTATGGGCCCAGCACGCTTCCGCTGCGCCACTCTGCTCATAGCTAGCTGAGCTGCAGCATATAAACTCGAATCCCATCTCTGCGGAATCTGCGTAGGAATGCCATTCCTTCCTTTCTTCAATCACCAGTACAGCAGATATTATCAGTGATATGGGGGGTGGGGGATAAGGAAGTAGTTTGAAAGTCACAAATGTTACCTTAACTTGAGCACTAACTTGACTGTTGAATTCAGTAAGTGCTACTTGTTGGGGCAGTGCTGACTGACAAAGACAACAACATCTTCTTAGAATACAATACTGATCATTTCAATTATGAAACACAGACGACTTCCTTTTGTACAAGCGCTTCTCTTTGCAGTTGTCCTGGATGGTATTAAAACCAGTTTTGATAGATTTCTTCAGATCAGCTGAGTGAGTGAATTTGTCGTCAACATTTCCCGAACTGAAGCACAGACTTGTGTTCTGAGAGCAGTAAGTGCTATTTGTTGGGATAGTGTTGGTGATTTCAGAAGTCAATGACAAGTTTTATCAGTTTTTAGAGTGTGGGGGTTAAGAACATCTGAATTAGTTAGCACATGCTGGCTAGGAGTTAGCTTAATGGGTAGGCTGCTGGCTTAGCATGTATTTGTATCAATCAGATTCTCAGCTGTTCTGAATGGTGACAGTGGGGCAGCCATCTGAATCACATGTGATTTTGGAAATTCTTCAAAGCAGCTTCAAAGGAGGAATTTCATTCTGTGAGTACTGTGACATCATCAGTCCAGGGTGATTTCTATGTGTCTGTTCTCATCCATTTGAAGCGAACGTGAGATAGTGTGACGTATGCATCTGTGTCGCGTTGGAGATCAATGAAAGACAGGAAATGCCTTTGATCTCCAGTGACGTCACACAGTCTCGTTGTGGAGTTATTAGTTGTTGATGTTGTTCTGTAAAAATGTGCATCAGTGAAACATTCATTCATACACGAAGACATCACGTATATTGTTGGAATAGAAAATTTAATTTTCTCTGTGTGTGCTCCTGAGAAAGAGGCTCAAATCCAAACCCAGGAGAGAGAAGTTGAGTGAGTCAGTGAGGAAGAAGCTGCTCGTTCTCCTTTGACTAAATTTTAAATGCCATAAATATCCTGCTGTAAAAGGCTCGTTGGTCAAGGAGTATGATTCTCGCTTGGGGTGCGAGAGGTCCCGGACGAGCCCGTTGTCATGTTGCATAGCACATTTATCATACAGTAAGACAGCAAAGTTTAAGGTGGAGTCAGAGACATATTAGAACATAACAAAAGTGCAGGAGAAGGGAGGGAGTTGATATGTGTGACATGTATAAGTGTCTATCTACAACAGCTTACATTATGAACAAGGCACTGCTGGGATTTGAAACCCGGATCTCCTGTTTACGAGACAGGCGCTTTGACCAGCTAAGCCACAGCACCACTCTGAAGGAGTGCATTCTCTGCATTCTCCCCTTGATGCGTGGGTTTGAATCCCACTTCTGACAGAAGCTGCTTTTCTTTCACCTCTACTGCTGTCAGGTGTAGTTTGTATTTTCCATGTGCAAACATTAGGAAACATCTAACATTAGGAGCAAGGCAACAACAAAACTGGAACTATTTGGACTGAACTGGATTTGAAACCTTCACTGTTGGACTTTGGAGAAGTGGGTGGTGAACATCCAGCATGAATTTAGACAGTCATACAGTGGTAGTGTGGCCGAGCGGTCCAAGGCGCTGGATTAAGGCTCCAGTCTCTTCGGAGGCGTGGGTTCGAATCCCACCACTGCCAGTTTGTTTCTTGACAATGAAAACCAATCCACTAAGTCAGGCACTTTTCATCTCCGTGTGAACAAAAGTTACAGTGACAGACGATACCAACACCAGCTGGGCTGAAATGAGAAACATCACAGTCAGCCTTTTCAGACCCAGGTAGGTTTGGAGGTCTACCAGGTCCAATTCTCTCCAGATGTCCCCAAACACACGCTTCCCCTCCAGGTTTGTCATCTCCAGTATAATTCCCTCGATGGACTCTGGGAAAAGAGTTGGAAGCTGTGCTGGGAGCTTCGCTGTGCGTGGTTGTTGTGGCCGAGTGGTTAAGGCGATGGACTAGAAATCCATTGGGGTTTCCCCGCGCAGGTTCAAATCCTGCCAACAACGGTTGGTTGTTTTCCTGGACCCAGTTTCACATGGTCCATCAGAATCACTGTAATCTGCACAGCCTTAAAATATGACACAGCTGAGTGCTGTTGTTCGGACTCATCTAAAAGGATGAGAGCACTCACTGATGATCAGTTACCATTAACAGTGGGGCACACCTTTAGTTCCACTTCCAGATCATGGAAGCAATAATGAAACAGAGTGATTTGAACACGCAACCTTCTCAACTGGAGTCAGACGCATTACCATTGCGCCACAGAGTCTTCCTGTGTGCTGGGTACTGATCTAAAGATAAACAAGGCTAATCAGTTAATCAGTAGCCTGCAGGGCGGGGAAGTTGTCAGCGTCTCCACACCACTTTGGTGGTGTAAACTGATGTGAAAGCGCACATCGCTCTGCAGCTCTAAACAGCGGGTGCTGCCGTGAGCCCCGTCCCAAAGCCCTCACCTATTCAATCTATTTATGAAACATTTCAGAAGCCAAGCAGTCCAAGGTGCTGCATTCATTCTGCGGTCTCTTCAAAGGGTGGGTTTGAATCCCATCGCTACTAATTACCTCTATTCCTCTGAATGTAACCTGTTTACAACATCAGTTGAGTGTGATGACTGAGCTCTTAGTGAAACACATCACGGGTTCTAGGTCTTCCACGTGAATGCCTTTTATAGCAGGCATTGCTTCTTAATGCTGAAATGAGAGATAAAAAGCTATGTCGGAAGTTTCAAGGTGCAAACACAGTTTGTACTAACAGTTAATTGAGGAATCAGCTGAATGAGGACAGATGTGACTTAAAGCACAACAAAGATCTTTCCCAGAAGGCCCTCAGACAAAGAAGCTGGGTAACAGCACAGACTGTCAGGAGTGGTATTTGAACCCTCAATTCCAGAGGAGACTGTCACCTGAACACAGCACCTTCAAAAGTCCACAGCACTCTGCTCAGCTTTTTTAGTTTTTTGTGTATTTCTACTTTTCTTGCGGCTCATGTAGTTGTTGTGGCCGAGTGGTTAAGGCGATGGACTCGAAATCCATTGGGGTTTCCCCGCGCAGGTTCAAATCCTGTCAACAACGTTTAGTTGTTTTCAAGGAGCAAGTTTCCCATGTTCACCATCCACTTATCCAAAGTCCCACAGTGAAGGCTTCAAATGCACATCTCTCACAGTGTTATCATGCCTAGAGAAAGAACTGACTGATTCTGACAATGAGACATCACCATGGCCCAGTGACCACGTGGCCTAATGGACAAGGCGTCTGACGGCTCAGAAGACTGAGGGTTCGAGTCTCTTCGTGGTTGATGGTGCCGAAAGGAGCACATCATCTGCAAAATCCTCCAGATACTGACCTGGAACCCAAAGCCAAAATAACGGCAACACAGCAGACCTTCTTCTGCTGTGTTGCCGTTATTTTGGCCTCCATGTGCGATCTTCATCCTCTTTGGCATGATGTTTGTGTTTGTCAGTGTGTTTCGCTGTAGTCCTCCTGTGCATGTACTGTGATGTGACTCTGTCTGCCAGCTGGTATTTACATGGAATTATGGGGAGCCAATGACATCACAGTCACTTCAAAGGCATCTGAATCATTTCAAAGGCGATGGAATCTTGTCCCAGTAATGTCTTATAGAGCAGAAGACAGAGTTTTGTTTTTTAATTATGTATTACATTATCTTCTACCCACGTTCATTATTCTGATTGACCACTAGTGTGCAGTTACAGTCTATTGGTGTAACCCATCATGGATTCTAGGTCTCCCACATGAATGCCTTTTATACCAGGTATTGCTGCTTAAAGCCGAAATGAGAGTGAAAAAAATATGCAGGAAATTTCAAGTTGTTAAGTCCCTTCACCTGTAATACACCACTGACCAACCAAGAAGGAACTGGAACCTTCAGTCTTCTGATCCGAAGACAGAGGCCTTGTCCTTTAGGCCACGTGATCTCTGCACGTGGCCCTTTTTAATGTGCTGTTGTTAGTTTATCATCTGATCTTGTAATATTTCATGGCTTCAACATTCATCAGGATGAAGGCAGCATCGAGCACCAGAGGTCAGTGTTGGCCATGACCTGACATCACATCAACCTTCTGTGGAGGAGATCTGGAGATCTGGAAAATCCAGCTTGGGAAGTGCCCTTTGACTTTGTTCTGGCTTTGGCTCTCTGACTTTGTTCTTTCAGGAGAAAAACAGATCAGTCAGATGGGGCGACAGGAACATGAACATGAGTCCTAAATATCTCTTTGCTTCAACATTCATCAGGATGTAGGAAGGGATCTGGAAAAGGTAAAGTCCTGTTCAGTCAATGCCTCACTGTGTTCTTCTTTCTGCAAAGTGGAATCAATAAAGTTTTGTTTCAACACGTCATCGTTTAAATGTTGGTTGTATTTTGCATTTGTCAGTTGAATCCACAGAGTCACTGAAATGATGAAGTAAATCCAGGAAAGGAAATAAATCCAGAATCTTGTGGATTCACAAGATGATATCAGGATCTGACCTTTTCCTGTTCCATCACTAACCATCAAAGGAGATGCTGATTCTGTGATGTCACAAAGGTTCTAATGACATCAGAGAGATCAAAGACAAAGAATTAGTTTACTTTGATTCATTTAAAGTGTGGATAATGTTCGGTCATAAATCCAGCCACATGTGAGTTCCCATAACCAGTTTCATAACCAGTTTTGAACCTTCACATGCAATGGTGGTATAGTGGTGAGCATAGCTGCCTTCCAAGCAGTTGACCCCGGTTTGATTCCCGGCCATTGCAGTTTAACTTTTGCCAGAGGTCAGTCTTCTCTCTACATTATTCACAGTCATGGAACTTTGTCTGCATCCATCCAAAGGCAAGCAACATAAAGCCAGAGTGTTCAGACAACCACAGCCAATGCAAAAACCAAGACAGAGCCCCCCCGTATAACCAAGAAAAACAAAGATGGGCGGTTCGAAGGTACGAAGATGGGTGGACTTCAGCACGAGCAGTCCTAATTGACAGAATAGAATAAGTGATTACCACAATACACCATAAGAAAACGAAAAGGACTGTCACCCTGGAGACCATGACAACCTCAAGTATGGGACACCAAGCACAGCCCTGCTGGACGCCAACACCCACCAGAGAGAAGTTCACCTTATTGCCATATAATGATGGGATGGCTCCATACTCCAGAACATCCCTGTGAACCCGGTCATACACCTTCTCCAGATCAAATCTTGGTGTTCCACATGTCCAGTATAATTCCAGTGAATAAGACAAACCACTTCCCTTGGTGGTCTCAAACCACCATCCTTTCAGTTAACAGCCAAACGCGCTGACCGATTGCCCCAAAGAGACATGATGTTGCAGCCTGCTGTTCCAACTAGATACAGCAACAAGTGAACTAAACACAGCAGGTCTCTGGTGGGCTTCACAGCCTTTCAGTAAACAGCTGATCACATTGATAATTGTGTCATAATTGATGAAATTGGATAGGGAAGATAAAAATTGGGCTGCTTTGGAATACATATGGAGTTTTTTGTTTAAATATTGTGAGCAACTTTACAGAACAAACTGTCCCCTGATGGTCAAAGCACATGGTCCAAATAAAGAAATATCTGATTGATATGAGTTCCAGCCAATGATCAATCACCTTCTGCTAAAAACAGCAACAACCACAAAATTTCTGTTTCTCTTGTCCAGATATTGCAGGTAAAAGCTGTAATACAGGAAGTGATGGTTTTCATCAGTTTGTTTCAGTGATGAGCAGGAACTCCACTGAGAGTGAAGCACTGCTGGGTTTGAACCCAGGATCTCCTGTTTACTACACAGGCGCTTTGACCAACTAAGCCACAGCACCACTCTGATGTACAGGGATGTATTTTGGATCTGAAAATATCCCCAACATACGTGGCTGACCATCGTGACTTTTCTTTAGCATATAATTAACTGTCACATTAATGTCCTGAATGTGCAGTGTGCAAATAATGACGTTAATCAAAAAAAAAAAAAAAAACGCCACAAATGTTCCATCAGTAACCATCAAAGGAGATGCTGATTCTGTGATGTCACAAAGGTTCTAATGACATCAAAGGGATCAAAGACTCCTCCCTCTTTTTTGTCATGACCTCCCCAGTCCACATGGCTCGTTGGTCTAGGGGTATGATTCTTGCTTAGGGTGCGAGAGGTCCAGGGTTCAAATCCCGGACGAGCCCATCTGTTGCCTTCCAGTCAATAAGGGTGCTAACCGTTACACAATGGAGCTGTGTGAGGTTTGCTGTCTGGTTGTTAGTTGCAGTATCTTGGCAACTGAAGCAAGAGCAATGGTAGTTTTGTGGCTCATGCTGTGCTGAGGAGAAGGGATATTGGTGATTGACTGCTTTTCACAGGAGACAAACTTTGGTAGGAGTCATGATGGTCAGCCACTTACTTTGCAATATTTTCATATCCTCTGTACATCTTGGTACTTCTTTGTACTACTTTTGTGGTGCTGAGCTCACCATTTGAAGCAAACATGAGAGAGTGTGACGTATGCATCTGTGTTGCGTGGGGGATCAATGATTCTGGTTTCATACCGGAGCTGCTCTCTGCTCTGATTACACTGATTAACATCAGCTGAGGTCCAATCAGAACCTGAGTCCAGATGGAGCGCTCAGGTTTGGTCTGACTTTTCTTGAAATTGCTTTTAATTATTTTGTTTTATTTTTATTGTGCATGTTTTAAAAACTGCTGATACTTCCACCTGCAGTCTACCGGCTTCACTGGTTGGAAAGTCAAGTCAAAGTGTGTTGAAGTCTATGGGGTTTCATACAGACATAGTGAAAGGTATCACGTTCTGAGATGCTGCATGTGGTCAGTATGGGGATCGAACCCATGACGTTGGCATTATCAGCACCACACTCTCACCATTGCAATTAGCTGTGTATGAGGCAGCTGAGCTGCAGACCATTCAGTGTGTAGGGGGTTTGAATCCTGCCTGTCCATGTTGGTCCTTCTTGAACATTCTCTAAATATCCTTGGAACCTGTTTAAGGTTAATTCAAAGTTTATCTGGACCGACTGTATCTGCTTTTCAAAGCTGTTGTCAGATCTTTCTGTTTTTTCTACACAACTCCAATACCAGTTAGTCAGCAAAATATGATGAGCCAAGTCCACTGAGACAACTAACAAAGGATTTTCTTTAGCAAAAAGCATAATAAGCATTTAGTTATTAGTTGTTGATGTTGCTGTGATATGAAAGAGAGAACAAGAGCAGTTGCACCATGGAAGCATTTCAAGAAGAAAGCACATTTTGATTATTTTATTTGTATCTTCAGCTCAGTCCCCACTTTGGAAACTCAAAGTGATGGTAGCTGCTAAACTTAAGATCATACCACAGCTTGGCCCCCTGCCATGCTGGATGTTCTGTTCACCATCCACTTCTCCAAAGTCCCACAATGAAGCTAAAAATTCACATCTCTCACACTGTTATCATGACAAGAGAAAGAGGGGTGACAGAATCTTTGTAGTTTGTACTGTATTTTGGGAAGAAAATTTCATGAAGCATTTCATGCTTCTAAGATACTGCAACAGGTAAAACACCAATCTATCTAATGACGCCTCTTGGACGAGAGGTCAAACGTCTTCAAAAATCTAGGATAATTCCACCTGGAACAGCAGGCAGCAACATGGAGAGACAAAAACAACTGAACACCGAAGAGGATGGGATTCGAACCCACGCGTGCAGAGCACAATGGATTAGCAGTCCATCGCCTTAACCACTCGGCCACCTCGTCATGGCGCCACCAAAATGGTAATGAAATATGCCAAACATGAAAATTTAGCTGTAACTGCTGTAACTCTTCTCGGACTGATTGGAGCATCCAAACGCTGCACAGCCAACCATGGTATGATTCTGATCTACAAAATGTAACCAATTGTAACCAATGAACCATGACACAACTGAACATATATATTTTCTGTGTGGCTTAGTCTTAAAATTATAATGGTTGTGTGGTCAACTCCTGCCTGAAATTTGCTGAAAAATTAGCCCATCAAAGTGAGTCCACAATACTCCATCGCCTTAACCACTTGGCCACCTCGTCATGTTTGTTGGCAGCTGAAGGTGTGGTCTGAACACGGTCTGGTCTTTAGACTGAGCAGGAGTTGTTTCTGTTGTTCTGTTTCCATGAGAAGTTCAACTAACATGAAAGGCTTTTGATGCCCGGAGTTACGTAGTGGTGCTCATAATTTGCAGTCAGCATCGGTGGTTCAGTGGTAGAATTCCTGCGTGCTGCACATGTTTGATTCTCAGCTTATGGTAATGATCCTCTTAACAACATCCAAATGTTAGAAACTCATTGCTGCTTACAAAATAAAACACAGCTGCTCTACATGAAAAGTGATGCAACAGTGGTCACCTCTTGTCTGTAGGCAGACTCATCACCGTGCTTCAAAACAAAAAGATCAAAATAAAACGCCACACAAGTCAGAACCAGAGCTCAGGCTGTTGGTACACAAACAAAGAAAGGCATACTTGTGGATTCACAAGATTATATCAGGATCTGACCTTTTCCTGTTCCATCAGTAACCATCAAAGGAGATGCTGATTCTGTGATGTCACAAAGGTTCTAATGACATCACAGAGATCAAAGACTCCTCCCACTTTTTTCTCATGACCTCCACCATAGAGTGCTCACTGTTAATGAAGCTCTAAAGACAATCATGGTCTTGTCTTGTTCACACTTGAAATACATATAATAGCCGCAAGAACACAACCCTAATCCCTAATCACTGCAGTTAACAGTCCTCTCACCATATTCTAACGGTCCTCATGAATTTAAGAGGATCGTTGTCTGTTCCTGATGGACTAAATGTGTTCCATGTGATTTTGGAAATTCTTTGAAGCAGCTTCAAAGGAAAAGTTTCATTCTGTGAGTATTGTGACATCATCAGGTGACATCATCTGGTGATGTATCAAAGGCAGCAGCTCTTCAGACTCACATCACAATTAGTTTTGTGTCTTATTTGGCTCCATTTGGTGGAAGCTGTGCATCCTGTGCAAAAAGCCAGAGCTTGAATCTCACTCAGGTAGAGTGACTGCAACATGGACGGCTGAACACAAAAGAGGATGAAATTTGAACCCACACATGCAGGACACAATGGATTCATTTATGTTTAAGCTTCAGTCTCTTTATGCTTAGTTGACCTTTCTTAAATAGGGCCTATATTTGTCAGTTTATTGGAGTTATATTTCCTAATGGTGTAAATTGTTATTTGTTGTGACATTAAAAGAAAAAAAATCTTCTTTCATACTTCTGTCCTTTTCTGTTTGATCTCCAACAGTGCCCATTAGTTTAAAATATAGAAAACCTAAATTAGGATTTGATTCCATAACAGCGGGACCACGTGTGTCATTAATCTTCTGGATTCTACAGACTGAGTTCATGTTCTGATAGATTTATTTTACAGCTGTAGTAACAATAAATCTCCAGCAGGTGGAAGTATTGCTGCTCAGATGTCATGTACACTGTGGGACACACAATACTCACAGAGGACTTTATTGTGCTGCAGTGAGATGTATAAAAAGCTCCAGTTCTACAGTCAGAAGATGTCCAGTCTGAAGGTGGATGAGTTCTGACTGCAGAAGACAGTTTCAGAGCGTCTTCCAATGGCTGATTATTGATCTGTGATCAGGTTATGAGCTATAAACACTGATCATCTTCATTACAAACCAATTCCAAACAATATGTAAACTCCATGTCTGAATAGAGGTGGATGTTTGAACGTGTGTTAAAATCAGAGAGAATTTACACTCATTCAACTCAAATCCAGGAACATCCCAAACATGACTATTAGTCCTGTCTGAGAGTTTCCTCCACTGACAGCAAACATACTGTATATCCATACTGATCACTGTGATCAGGTTTGAATCATCTCTGTGAGAATCCCACATGAAGCTGTCAGTCCTGCTGGATACACACACATCCCACTGAACACATTTTACCTCACTATCATATGAAGAAATATCACAAACCAGATGAACTTCTCAATGTGATGATCAGAGAGCCTTTAGATTTCATCATCATATGATAGAAACATCCAAACAGCTCCATCTGCTGGTTCTGCCCTGTTTTATGAATGTGTCCCAAACTGCACACACACTGAATTACACAATAAAGCTCTAACGGAGATGATCAGAATCACAAACAGCTGTTTGATGTCTAATCTTCTAACAGTTCAGGAGCTGTAAAGTGGGAATGAATTATTTTCTGGATCTTTCCGTCCTACATGGTAAATAGATGAACAGTCCACCGCTGTGGTTTCTCTGATCCACTAGGATGGTATGAAGTGGACGGTCCGAGTATTTTAGGATGCTCTCTGCCCTCCTCTGTGTGGATCACTACGCAAAACATTTACTATTTAAAATCGCTGTTTTGTCAAGTTTCAGTCCAAAAGTAGAAAACAGGACGTTGACTTGCTGTAAAATGTCTCCTGTTGATTCACGGTCACACAGCTGATCAGCTGACCGAGCTGACTTCCGGTCCTCTGAGGTGGAGAGAAATGAACTGATCTGTAGATACTGAGGAGACAGAACTTCACAACTCTGACAGAGAAGCTGTCAAGCTGTATTTTGAAGCGTTCCTTTCTAGAAGGGTGACCTGACTTTGAGATTAATGCTTTAAAATGCAGGCACTGGATGTTTAAAAGGAAACTTTTTTACAAATGAACAGCGAGCTTGTACTCAGGTGATTTGTGTTTAATAGATCAGCACCTGACTGGATCCTCATCTAACTTAAGCAATGCAAAAAAAGGTCTGCAAATACAAATCTCACACAGAGCAATGAAGAACACTGTTTATGATCTGCATCTTTGCTTTCTTCTGTTCACATAGTACCTTGGAATATTCTTAACAAGCAAGTGGAAAGTTTAGAATCATTATGATACAGTCTGACTGATTCAGTTCAATTAACTTCAATATGTTCATTTAACCGTTTTATACATTTTCATGTATTTTTTTACAAAGTGAAAACATTAAAAAAAGTTTGTATTTTTAAGTATTCCTTTCTTCATTTCTTTATCAAGAATGATCTGACTTTGAGTTTAATGCTTTAAAATGGAGGCACTGAATGTTTAAAAGGCAGATTTTTCATAAATGAACAGCAAACTCGTACTTTGGTGATTAATGTTTGATATAACAGCACCTGACTGGGTCCTCATCTAACTTCCTCTACTGAAGTCACACTAAAAGGACACAGCAGTCTCTCTGCACAGTCTTCATGTCTCCCTTTGGAGCAGCCTGAAGTTTTGTGGAAGAGGTAAAGCAACAAAAACAGCAGAGTACAGCTGTGGACTGAAACAGACTGAATGATAAAGGTTGTGTATGCAGCTGCTTCCTTGTTGCTAAAGTCACGTGTCCCCCGGCCCCTCCCCCCTGTGTTCTGTCCCAGTGGGCGTGTCCTCTCTCCCAATGAGGCACACCTGTCCTGCATTTCCCGCCAATCAGCCCACATAGATTCCCTCCTCGGACTTCTCTTCAGTGCCGGAGTGTCCTGCTTCTTCTTATTGTTCCCGCTGCTCTATTATTGTAATTATTATTATTATTATTATATTATTTTTACTTTGTTAGTTTTTCAGAAAGTCGAGCTCAGTCTGTGTTTCCTCTTTTTGTCGGACTCTAACTGTAGATAAAGACCCTAACCCTTTTACCGGATCTGTTTCTCTGTTGGCGTTTTTTTTTTTTTTTTTTTTTTTTTTAAGTGACCCGTAACACCTCGCTGACTAACAGCAGCAGTACAACAACAAACCAAAAACAGGTTGGACCGGTTTTAATGTTTCATACTTTGGACTCTGAAGTTATGAGGATGTGACTTTTCCTCAGCTCAAACAGACACCAGGACTGATGAGGGAGAACAAGCAGCTTCTTCTCTTCACATGAAGCTGGAAAGTGTCAGAAAGTCTCCCTGAAGTGAGTTCAGCAGGTGAGAATCTGTAAATGTGTGAACAGGATCACTGTGATCACATTGTGTTGTTTCACTGTTTGACTGGACAGGAGAACTTTTCTGGATGCTGATTGGCTGCTTTCAGATGTGGAAAAATAATATTAATAGTTTCTCTGAGTTAAAGGATGATTTGAAGAAAAGTTGTATTAATGGCCATTAAACAAATCAACAGAGCACTGATCTTCACTGTGAGTCTGCCTGCTTTTGTCTTCATAGCTTAACACCACAGTTGTGCCAACTGACAGTTTAATGACAGAACTGGTTTGACAGGTCAGATAATGACTGAGGCGTTGTCTTTAATTATTATTATTTATTTTTATTTTTATTTTTTTTAAAGATCGTCTATCACTGACACAAACATACTTGTCTGCACTGAAACTGTTTCATTTCCCAAACAGTATCAATAGGTGTAATGTATTTATATATATATATATATATATATATATATATATATATAAAAACTTATTTTTTATTTTATTATTGAAACAGTTGTGCTGAATTTTAAAACAAATACAACTTTTGTGATTAAATGTAACATACTTGACTACAAATCATTAAATAAATGGTTGAGCTGCTGTTACAGATTAAGATGGTTTGCTTTGGGAATTATTTCTTCCATGTTAATGAGCCAGGAGAGAACTAATGTGTCCTATGATGGGTTAGTTGGAGAGAATCAGATCATAAAGCTCTGTAAATATCTAATGACCATGATTACTGAGATCAGACAGTAACTAAGACGATGGCTCCACTTGTTGTAAAGTAAGTCTGATTGTAATGAAGTCTATGGGTAAATAACTACTTTAATTAGCATCAGCTACCTCTCGGGATTATTTTCTGTCTGACTTCCAGACTTTCTTTTATCTGTAATTAGCAGAGAACAGTTTTCTTCACTTAATTCTTGTTCTAATATAAAGTAAGATTCAATGGTTCAAATTTTAATTCAGATTTTATTCATTTAAAGTTGCTTAAATTGTTACAAATAATAAATTGAAGTGAAACAACATATTATTTTGAATAACTTAACTAATGATGAAGTTGATTTCCTTGAACTAGTGTGCAGTGTTTCTGTTCAGAACAAACATGTCAGAACTGGTCTGAAACCTTGGATGAACTTGGCTAACAGAATTCAACTCTTACTGTCAATTATGCACTCTAAGTATTTCTAGATGAAGCCATCGACGGTTTAAAGCAGCACTCCTTGTAACGTGACATGAATTAAATCACAGCACCATCACTACAGCCCACAGTCAAATACCACCATCTAGTGGACAGAAAGAAGCACCATCAGATATGAGATACATTTCTCTGTCAGATTTGAGAAATTTCTATGTGAGGTTGTGGAGGCACACTATTTAAATGTGTCAAAGAAAAAAATGTTTAAACTGTATCCTAAACATCAAATGAGAGAACCATCTCCTCTGGTCAGGGGTTTCCTGACACTGGTCAGACTGGTTTAGTTGTAACTTCGGGAGTAAAGTCTTGAGTTAATGACATATTAGTGACAGTAATGCTGATTGTGTCCTGTGATGTCAATCCTGTTGTAATGAATCTTTTTGTTGTGTTTGTGTGAAGGTGGAGGCTCAGCTATGAATCAGTGTGAGGACAGAGAGGAGGGAGCCCCTCCCTCTAAAACCACTCTGTGTGGGGAACATGAGAGTCAGACCAAAGCTCAGAGGTGAGATGAGGATCTCTAACTGTCCATCTGTCAGAGCTCAGCACTCAGATCACTGCTCCATTATTATTCACTCTCACTGACACTTGGGGTATTTACTCCTGACCTTTTTGCTTCTGTTTTGTTTGCTTGTTTTCACACTGAGCTCAACCAGAATGTGAAGATATTATAAGAATGATTAACAACAATAACAAACTTTATTTGTCTTGCACCTTTCAATTAGTAAATTTAATTTGAGATTTTAAACAATAAAATATTCTGGGTGATTATTAGCTAAACAAAGGGAACCCATTCTTGAGTTTCTTGTCACTTTGTTGATTATTTTCCTCTCAGCTCTGTTTCTTCGAGCGACCAGAAGTCAAGACCAGATTCTCCTGGACTGATCTGTGTGTCAATGAAGAGTGATCGGTCTATGGGTCATCCTCTTAACTTTGATGGACAACAGTCTGCTGTATCCAGCTGTGTGTCTATGAACAGTGATCAGTCTGTGGATAACCTTATAAAAAAAAAAAGGTAAAAACTGATCAGTTGTTGTTGTTGTTGTTTGACTCATTAAAGATATCAAAGCTTGTCTATCAGTTTCTCTGCTGTTCATAGATAACTCCTGGAACAAACTGTGTGTTTGTGTCTTTTCTCCTCAGAGTTCAGTCTGACAAACATCATCACACAGACCTGGACTCCATATTTATGGTGTGTAAATGTTCATCCAGTGACTACAACAGACACCAACAAAGACTTGAGTTTGAAGCTGCACTCTTTAGACCAGTAGAGCTTTACTCTGTGACAGACAGGAGTTGAATTGGGATTGAACAGGTTTGGGGTGGGAGAGAGTGGGAGAGGACTGGGAGTTGTAGTTCACCACAGAGCAATAATCCATCAGCCTCAACAGATATGTTCTGTATGAATATGGTCTGTTGGACACTTTTAGAGACTTCTTGTTCATCTACAGTGAATCCTAAAGAAAGGTTGTTTTCCAGATAATTTCAGCTGTGACTTAATAACAAAGACCAAAGTTAATCAGATTCAGTCCTGGACCTCCATGGACTCTGTCTCTACAGGGTTTAAAGATGGAATAATTCATCAGTGAACTAGTTCAGGTGGTCTGATCCATCTTCAGCCACAGTCACAGTTAATACCCTGAATTTTCACTTCCTAAGTTGATGTGTTGAAGGGCTGTATCAGTTTGGTCTTCATGTGATGATCAGGATCTCTGTGTTGTCAGAATCTAAAGTCAAACTTAGTAAGTTACACCAGTGAAGTTAGTTTAGTGAAGTCAGCAGGTCTGAATCTTTCTGTGTAGCTCTGGAAAGAGACGTGGCAGCAGATGATACAGCAGCAGCTAAAGTTGAACTCTGCTGACTGATGATCTGATGCTTTGATCCATCAGTTTATACTGAGAGTGAACTTTACACAGGATGTTATTGTGTTCCAGCTGCTGGAGGAGAACATCGTCTGTTTTGTGAAGAACGAGCTGAAGAAAATGAAAAGGAGTCTGAGTCCAGATTACCCACAATTCATGAAGAATGAGGATGATGAGGTGGATGAAGAGCAGAGGAGGAGCAGAGAGGCATTTCTGAAGATCACAGTGAACTTCCTGAGGAGGATGAAGCAGGAGGAGCTGGCTAACTGTCTGAGCAGTAAGAGGATTTAACTTGATGGATCAATTAGGCATTTTAAGTCTGAGAAGATGGAGGGAGACATGATCATATTCTCGTTCCTTAGAAGTAAATATATACCTTGCAGTGAAAGTTTTTAACCTTATTTTTTTGTTTGTTCATTCAGAAACTCGTGTTCTAGTTTGTCAGCGTAAACTCAAATCTGGCCTGAAGAAGAAGTACCAGTGTGTGTTTGAGGGGATCTCTAAAGCAGGAAACCCAACCCTTCTGAATCAGATCTACACAGAGCTCTACATCACAGAGGGAGGGACTGGAGAGGTCAATGAGGAACATGAGGTCAGACAGATTGAAACAGCATTCAGGAAACAAGACAGAGCAGAAACAAGCATCAGACAAGAAGACATCTTTAAACCCCCACCTGGAAGAGACCAACCAATCAGAACAGTGATGACAAAGGGAGTGGCTGGCATTGGGAAAACCGTCTTAACACAGAAGTTCACTCTGGACTGGGCTGAAGACAAAGCCAACCAGGACATAGAGTTCACATTCCCCTTCACCTTCAGAGAGCTGAATGTGCTGAAAGAGAAGAAGTTCAGCTTGGTGGAACTTGTTCATCTCTTCTTCACTGAAACCAAAGAAGCAGGAATGTGCAGCTTTGATCACTTCCAGGTTGTGTTCATCTTTGACGGTCTGGATGAGTGTCGACTTCCTCTGGACTTCCACAACACTGAGGTCCTGACTGATCCTACAGAGTCCACCTCAGTGGACGTGCTGCTGACAAACCTCATCAGGGGGAAACTGCTTCCCTCTGCTCGCCTCTGGATAACCACACGACCTGCAGCAGCCAATCAGATCCCTCCTCAGTGTGTTGACATGGTGACAGAGGTCAGAGGGTTCAATGACCCCCAGAAGGAGGAGTACTTCAGGAAGAGGTTCAGACATGAGGAGCAGGCCAGCAGGATCATCTCCCACATCAAGACCTCACGAAGCCTCCACATCATGTGCCACATCCCAGTCTTCTGCTGGATCACTGCTACAGTTCTGGAGGAGGTGTTGAAGACCAGAGAGGGAGGTGAGCTGCCCAAGACCCTGACTGAGATGTACATCCACTTCCTGGTGGTTCAGTCCAAACTGAAGAAGGTCAAGTACGATGGAGGAGCTGAGTCAGATCCACACTGGAGTCCAGAGACCAGGAAGATGATTGAGTCTCTGGGAAAAGTGGCTTTTGAGCAGCTGCAGAAAGGAAACCTGATCTTCTATGAATCAGATCTGACAGAGTGTGGCATCGATATCAGAGCAGCATCAGTTTACTCAGGAGTGTTCACACAGATCTTCAAAGAGGAGACAGGGCTGTACCAGGACAAGGTCTTCTGCTTCGTCCATCTGAGTGTTCAGGAGTTTCTGGCTGCTCTTCATGTCCATCTGACCTTCATCAACTCTGGAGTCAATCTGGTGTCAGAAGAACAAACAACAACTTGGAGGTCTAAACTAATAAAAACTGGATCTAAAACAACATGTCTCTACCAGAGTGCTGTGGATGAGGCCTTACAGAGTCCAAATGGACACCTGGACTTGTTCCTCCGGTTCCTTCTGGGTCTTTCACTGCAGACCAACCAAACTCTCCTACGAGGCCTGGTGACACAGACAGGAAGTAGCTCAAAGACCAATCAGAAAACAGTCCAGTACATCAAGACAAAGATCAGTGAGAATCTGTCTCCAGAGAAAAGTATCAACCTGTTTCACTGTCTGCATGAACTGAATGATGGTTCTCTGGTGGAGGAGATCCAACAGTCCCTGAGATCAGGACGTCTCTCCACAGATGAACTGTCTCCTGCTCAATGGTCAGCTCTGATCTTCATCTTACTGTCATCAGAAAAAGATCTGGACGTGTTTGACCTGAAGAAATACTCTGCTTCAGAGGAGGCTCTTCTGAGGCTGCTGCCAGTGATCAAAGCCTCCAACAAAGTTCTGTATGTGCAAATTAAATCTTGTAGATCAACCGAATATTTTTCTTGCTCAAATGAAAACATATTTGTAATTGCTTTCTCTTGTTTTGCTGATTCCTCCTCAGACTGAGTGACTGTAACCTCTCACACAGAAGCTGTGAAGCTCTGTCCGCAGTCCTCAGCTCCCAGTCCTCTAGTCTGGGAGATCTGGACCTGAGTAACAACAACCTGCAGGATTCAGGAGTGAAGCAGCTGTCTGATACACTGAAAAGTCCACAGTGTGAACTGAAAGGACTCAAGTTAGTTTATTCATGTTTTGTATTCACATCTAAAATCTCATATTCCTTAAATTTTGTCAGTTAATAGTTTTTCTTCCTTAATTCCCCCTCAGACTGAGTGGCTGTAACCTCTCAGACAGAAGCTGTGAAGCTCTGTCCTCAGTCCTCAGCTCCCAGTCCTCTCGTCTGAGAGATCTGGACCTGAGTAACAACAACCTGCAGGATTCAGGAGTGAAGCTGCTGTCTGCTGGACTGAAGAGTCCACACTGTGAGCTGGAAACGCTAAGGTCAGAATTCATGTTTGTGCCAAGACTTTTGATTTAGTTTATTATTTATTTTATTTAATATTTTCATTAAATAGAGTAAAATTAACTGAAGAGGTTTGTAGATTTGAGAGATTGTCATCAGTATAAAATAATAATAATCAGTATGGAGCTGAATGCTCCATAATGAATCACTGATTTGATTCAACACCTGGAGAACACACTCAGTGAAATCAATCACACACATGTTGCTCAGCCAACAGGTGCATGCTGGGTCATGCTGGTGTCCTCCTGGTGAATCCTCCAGTGGTGTTTTCTATGTTCACTGAGGATCATTTACTTTTAGGGAGGTGGACACAACCTTTCTGCTGCTTTTGCCATCTGTCACAGTTGTGATGATGAAGTTCTCATTCAGGAAAATATTTAAAGGGCTCAAAGACACCAGAGGTCGAGTGGACTGCTGATATGATGTTCTGTGGATGAATGAACCTGGTTGAACACAGAGCAGAATCAATGCATCACTATACTGTGTTTGTGTTACTGTCTTTACTTTAATCAGTGTGTTTGTAGTTCAGCTGTTGTGTTTCTCTGCTGTGGTTTATCTTTGTGTATTCTCTCATGGTGTTTCTTTGTTCTGCTGTTGATTCGAAGTGTTTGCAATGTCTGTAGACCTGATTCTATAGTATTTATCAGGTCAGGTGGTGGAGGGAACTCCAGGAAGACTTAATGCTGACCTGATTTTTGGTGAATAATCACAGACCAAAGTCAGAGTCACAGAGTGTGTGTGTGTGTGTGTGTGTGTGTGTGTGTGTGTGTGTGTTCAGTCTGTCAGGATGTCTGGTCTCAGAGGAAGGCTGTTCTTCTCTGGCCTCAGCTCTCAGCTCCAACCCCTCCCATCTGAGAGAACTGGACCTGAGCTACAATCATCCAGGAGACTCAGGAGTGAAGCTTCTGTCTGCTGGACTGGAGGATCCAGACTGGAGACTGGACACTCTCAGGTCTGGACAGCTCTGAGGAACTCTGCTTCATGTTTGATGGTGGATCAAGTTGATCCTGACTCTGTTTCTTCCTCCAGGGTGGACCATGGTGGACCACAGAGACTGAGACCTGGTCTGAGGAAGTGTGAGTGTGTTTTCACTTTGATTCATGAAAACTCAGCTGCTCATGTTACACTAGATTTTTACATTTCTGACTGAAGTACAAAGATGAGTTTCATTCAGGATCAACACTTCATGTGTTTATTGATGTGGATCTCCATCAGCCGTCATCTTTGACTCCACAGCAGAAAAAAGCAGAACATTGCTGACTCTCATGTTCAGTAACTGTTGATGTTCTAACTGGATTGTTGGCTTTTCATTTAAATGTAGTCAAACATTATTCACAGGTGATGAAATGTAAGTTTGAATGATTCACTTTCAGTAAAGTTGTTGATAAATGAACAGATGTTAACTGCAGCTGTTGTTTCTTGTTCTCTCCATCAGATGTCTGTGAACTGGAACTGGACACAAACACAATCCACAGAAACCTCAAACTGTCTGACAACAACAGGAAGGTGACCTGTGTAGAAGAGGATCAGTCATATCCTGATCATCCAGACAGATTTGATATCTGTTTTCAGCTGCTGTGTAGAAATGGTCTGACTGGTCGCTGTTACTGGGAGGTCGAGTGGAGTGGAAAGGTTTATATCTCAGTGAGCTACAGAGGAATCAGAAGGAAAGGAGGCAGTTATGAATGTTTGTTTGGATATAATGATCAGTCCTGGAGTCTGTTCTGCTCTGAAGATGGTTACTCTGTCTGTCACAACAACCGAGAAACACCCCTCTCCTCCTCCTCTGTCTCTAACAGAGTAGCAGTGTATGTGGACTGTCCTGCTGGCTCTCTGTCCTTCTACAGAGTCTCCTCTGACTCACTGATCCACCTCCACACCTTCAACACCACATTCACTGAACCTCTCTATCCTGGGTTCTTGATCTGGCCTGTTTCTTCAGTGTCTCTGAGGAAGTTGGATTGAAGCAGACTTGAAACTAGAAACTGAGACACTTCACTGTTGGCTTCACTTCTCAGCTCTGGAGTCTCCGTCAGTTACATATTGGAGACAGATCTGGACTTTACTGTTTAAATCTTCATGTGTTCCCAGAAACTCCATCAGCCTGCACACTTTTCCGTCAAATTTTGGTTTTCTATAACCAAGAATTTCTGCTTCAAGACTAAAAGGGAAGGAAACATTGTGTCTTGACCAACAACAAGCTCTGAACTGCTGAAGAAGCCTCCTGTTGGACTGTCAGTTTATTTCAGTTCCATTGATCTGTTCATTAGCATGATGTCCCCGGGACTTCAGGCTGCAGTCTGAATGAGACAAACATGGACCACAGGAACCGTTCAGTTCCTCCAAGAGAACCATCAGGAACTCAGAGTTCATCATCACGGCAATCAGCTGCTGTTCAAGCCCGTGTGGTTTTCTCCCAGGATTCATTCAGAGCCTCAATCCAACCCTTTTGGACCAGGCTGCTTCCACAGTGACTGTTTGCTCCGTCACTAAAACAGGAAAAGTCATTTCCACCTCCTGCTTTGGAGCGTTATAACAGCTCTGCAGCAAGCTGAGCTCTCTGATCTATACAGGTGAGCCATGAAGGCCAGCACGTACTTTGGCCTGTGAGCTGTGAAGCATCGGACACAAAAACACACAAAGACAACACATGATGCCCTGAGAGACGATACCTGAGCAGGAGAACTAGTCACTGCATGTACAGCTGCTTCTTATCTGGAGTTTTTTTTTCTGTCATCTATAATAAAGTAGAAAAGAGACACAGCTCCACAGTAACAGAGGTGTGCTGCTGTAACGCTGAGTGCTGGATTCATGTTCAGTTTATGGTTTTAGAATCAGTGATGCATTCATGTAGAAACATCAGTTTAATGTTGCTGATTTCATCAGGTTATATTCTGCTGACCAGACTGAATCAATAAAGTTTTGTTTCAACACGTCATCGTTTAAATGTTGGTTGTATTTTGCATTTGTCAGCTGAATCCACAGAGTGACTGAAATGATGAAGTAAATCCAGGAAAGGAAAAACATTTGGCTCTGAATCTCAATGTAGATTTGAACAAAGAGCTCCAGCTGAAGAAAACAATGCTGTCTGTTTCCAGATGATGAAGAACTCAGTTCTCAGTTGATGCTCAGTTATCTCCATCTAGTGGACAGATGGTAGAAGTTGATTCCTGAAAAGAGGAAGTGACTTTTCCTCAGATCAAACTGTTGAAGGAGAACGAGCAGCTTCTTCCTCACTGACTCACTCAACCTCTGTCTCCTGGGTTTGGATTTAGGTCTGGGTCTGGGTCTGGGTCTAAGACCAGGTGGGCCTGCTCAGAGTCTCTGTGTTGGATGTGAGCTGCTGAAATCTCTGAACACCATGACACAGATAATATCAGTCTGATGTGTCATCTGTAATCCAGATGTTGTCAGCAACAAACAGAAGCTGTGCTGATGATGATTCTGGATATAAACTGGGAGGAAATAACTTTTTTCTTCTTTTGTTTTTCCACGGAGGAAGTGAAGTTACACCACGTGATGTCTCTCTCTCTCCAACTCCTCGTTAGTATAGTGGACAGTATCTCCGCCTGTCACGCGGAATACCGGGGTTCGATTCCCCGACGGGGAGAGCACGTGTGTTTTTCTTTAATAGCTCAGTGACAGAAGTTAACTCTCTCTGGTCAGCGGCGTCCCGCTCGCAGACAGCAGTTTTATTTTGAAAACCAACCGGATTCTCTTTGCTTTAGAAAGCCCAACTTCCTGCCTGTCTCATGTAAAGACAGAACAGCAGATCTGAGTTCGTTAGATCAACTCGGAAACTACGGTGGCTGGTAAGTGCAAAACAAAATTACAAAGTGCGAAACACTTTTATAAAGCGTGAAACAAATTTACATATTGGAAAACATTTTTACATTTTATTAAACCAAATTACACAAGAAAAATGTACAAGTTGCGAAACTAATTTACAAGTGGCAGAACACTTACAAATCCCGAAACAATTTTCCAAACGACAGAATCTTCCGGAAGGGGAATGTCCCAAATGCCGGAAGTGATCCAGAAGAAGATTGACTGTGAGCTCAAAATGTTTGTATCGGTTTGTGCGGCGGGAAAACTTTGCGGAGTGAAAGTTAAGGCAGCATGGAGTAAATGATGTTTTGGCCGTTTTGTGGAAACAACTTGAGCCAATTTACGCGGTTGTGTTTTCTGTGCGGACCATCTGTAGAATGTTTAACGTTGATGAACGGACCAGACGGAAGGAGCACGCGCACAGGAGACATCTAATAAACAGCCGGAAAATGCTAAACAAGCTAAGTGTAGCATCGCGCTAACTAGCTGAAGCCGCTGTCAGACATGCAGTGAATTAAAGTGCACCGTTTCATTTAGCAGCCAATCGTTGTCTTCACGGAATAGCGACGCGTTTAGTTAGTATGCCTTGCTAGTTTTTATTTATTTATTTTATTTTAGGCTTACAGTAACGCTAAACGCACAATTGTTGCTGATTGTTTTAGCTGCTGCTAACTTTCTGTTTTGAGACGGAACTCCGTTCATTCCAGCAGAACAACCATGAACATCATATAAACAATTCATGGAGGACAGAAAGTCAAAGTCAAAAGAACTGTGGGCCGAAAGGAAACAGGTCCAGGTACGTGTGTGGATATATCTGTAAAATATGGAAGTCAATATGTGTGTGTGTGAAATGAATGATATCTTTTTGTTATTTTAGCAGATAAACATGGATTGATGGCGCCACATGGAGCTGATTTAAAAGCTCAGAGAGGGAAAACACTCCCATTATATACAGATCCGGAGGTAGCAGCACCTGATCTACTGAAGCAAGCTGTCCAAGAAATGAGAACATTTAACAAGAAGATGGATGAAGGAGCAGACCTTCTTTTGTATCCAGACTGTTCAGAGGTGCTCCATGTGCCTGGGTCAGAAAGCCCATTCAAACTGGCAGAATATAAAAAGGAAATAGGAAAGGCACTTTTTTCATTTGCCTAGAAACACACTTTAGAGGAGGTTTGTGGATCTCTTCATTCAATATTTTTACACATTTATTTACTCTGATGTAGCATAATTAATAATGTGTTGAATTGTTTGTTTTTACTACAGAGGTTGATACATCAGACTCTGATTCTGAAATTGTCATCACATCGAGGAGCACAGCTGAATTCAATGCAGCTGAAACTGTGGTAGGTTAATTTTTACATTTTGTACTTTGATTCAGTTTTTATTTATTTATTGATAGATTTGCATTTGGTTTCAAGCATTAAGTCTAAGAACCAAGTCTTGATTATTTGGCATTTACTATTCCAATCAGACACCCTGATAACCTTTCACCATTGATATATACAGTATGTGGTGAGGGAACAATAATGGAAGCTGTTTAAAGTTGCTGACAATTGTGTGCTTTTCTTCTCAGGTTTTTGAACCAAAAAAAACACAGTTCTCCCACACAAACCTGAAGATAAAGGGTAGGTGTTAGTTTTTACAAAAGAAGTAATTTGTCTTTAAGTTGTTGATGTGATTGTGATGAACATGTGGTAGAAAATATCATACGTGTGATATAATTTATAACAAAATCATCTTATTTATAAATCTTATGGTTCCTCTCTACCTCTAAATGTTACTCAAAGCTCTGTTATACTCTGTATCATAAAGTTCATCAGTTTATCAATTTTATCATGTTTCAGAGATTCATCCACAGCTCAGCCTGGACAGGTATTAAGGCAGATTATGGCAGCCTGATGTTCTTTGCTTTCAGTGTGTTGTTTCAGACATTTTCATTTGTTTTTCAGACAGTAATATCTGACACTGAGGATCTGGATCCACCTGAAACAAATCCAGTCAGGAGTACTTGCTACGGGTAAGTAAAAAAAACAACAGTGACTCACTCAATTTAATTTTACTTTATTGATTACCTGGGAAAGATATTTGCATTTGTAAGATGTTCAACATATTCTGAAACTTGTGACATGCTGGTAAAATTCACAGATGATGCTGCTGTTTTGGAAGAAGGAATTGACACAGGTGGGCCGAGACAAGAGTTTTTAACTCTACTGATGAAACATCTGAAAGACCGGCCCATTTCTGATGGACCAGAAGGACATCAGTTCTTGGTGTACAATGCAAATGGTATGAACAGGTTTAGATGTAAACAATACTAATGGTTAATGATCATTAACCATTAGTGAATGGTTCATGAATCCAGCACTCAGCGTTACAGCAGCACACCTCTGTTACTGTGGAGCTGTGTCTCTTTTCTGCTTTATTATAGATGACAGAAAAAAAACTCCAGATAAGAAGCAGCTGTACATGCAGTGACTAGTTCTCCTGCTCAGGTATCGTCTCTCAGGGCATCATGTGTTGTCTTTGTGTGTTTTTGTGTCCGATGCTTCACAGCTCACAGGCCAAAGTACGTGCTGGCCTTCATGGCTCACCTGTATAGATCAGAGAGCTCAGCTTGCTGCAGAGCTGTTATAACGCTCCAAAGCAGGAGGTGGAAATGACTTTTCCTGTTTTAGTGACGGAGCAAACAGTCACTGTGGAAGCAGCCTGGTCCAAAAGGGTTGGATTGAGGCTCTGAATGAATCCTGGGAGAAAACCACACGGGCTTGAACAGCAGCTGATTGCCGTGATGATGAACTCTGAGTTCCTGATGGTTCTCTTGGAGGAACTGAACGGTTCCTGTGGTCCATGTTTGTCTCATTCAGACTGCAGCCTGAAGTCCCGGGGACATCATGCTAATGAACAGATCAATGGAACTGAAATAAACTGACAGTCCAACAGGAGGCTTCTTCAGCAGTTCAGAGCTTGTTGTTGGTCAAGACACAATGTTTCCTTCCCTTTTAGTCTTGAAGCAGAAATTCTTGGTTATAGAAAACCAAAATTTGACGGAAAAGTGTGCAGGCTGATGGAGTTTCTGGGAACACATGAAGATTTAAACAGTAAAGTCCAGATCTGTCTCCAATATGTAACTGACGGAGACTCCAGAGCTGAGAAGTGAAGCCAACAGTGAAGTGTCTCAGTTTCTAGTTTCAAGTCTGCTTCAATCCAACTTCCTCAGAGACACTGAAGAAACAGGCCAGATCAAGAACCCAGGATAGAGAGGTTCAGTGAATGTGGTGTTGAAGGTGTGGAGGTGGATCAGTGAGTCAGAGGAGACTCTGTAGAAGGACAGAGAGCCAGCAGGACAGTCCACATACACTGCTACTCTGTTAGAGACAGAGGAGGAGGAGAGGGGTGTTTCTCGGTTGTTGTGACAGACAGAGTAACCATCTTCAGAGCAGAACAGACTCCAGGACTGATCATTATATCCAAACAAACATTCATAACTGCCTCCTTTCCTTCTGATTCCTCTGTAGCTCACTGAGATATAAACCTTTCCACTCCACTCGACCTCCCAGTAACAGCGACCAGTCAGACCATTTCTACACAGCAGCTGAAAACAGATATCAAATCTGTCTGGATGATCAGGATATGACTGATCCTCTTCTACACAGGTCACCTTCCTGTTGTTGTCAGACAGTTTGAGGTTTCTGTGGATTGTGTTTGTGTCCAGTTCCAGTTCACAGACATCTGATGGAGAGAACAAGAAACAACAGCTGCAGTTAACATCTGTTCATTTATCAACAACTTTACTGAAAGTGAATCATTCAAACTTACATTTCATCACCTGTGAATAATGTTTGACTACATTTAAATGAAAAGCCAACAATCCAGTTAGAACATCAACAGTTACTGAACATGAGAGTGATTGTGATGAACATGTGGTAGAAAATATCATACGTGTGATATAATTTATAACAAAATCATCTTATTTATAAATCTTATGGTTCCTCTCTACCTCTAAATGTTACTCAAAGCTCTGTTATACTCTGTATCATAAAGTTCATCAGTTTATCAATTTTATCATGTTTCAGAGATTCATCCACAGCTCAGCCTGGACAGGTATTAAGGCAGATTATGGCAGCCTGATGTTCTTTGCTTTCAGTGTGTTGTTTCAGACATTTTCATTTGTTTTTCAGACAGTAATATCTGACACTGAGGATCTGGATCCACCTGAAACAAATCCAGTCAGGAGTACTTGCTACGGGTAAGTAAAAAAAACAACAGTGACTCACTCAATTTAATTTTACTTTATTGATTACCTGGGAAAGATATTTGCATTTGTAAGATGTTCAACATATTCTGAAACTTGTGACATGCTGGTAAAATTCACAGATGATGCTGCTGTTTTGGAAGAAGGAATTGACACAGGTGGGCCGAGACAAGAGTTTTTAACTCTACTGATGAAACATCTGAAAGACCGGCCCATTTCTGATGGACCAGAAGGACATCAGTTCTTGGTGTACAATGCAAATGGTATGAACAGGTTTAGATGTAAACAATACTAATGGTTAATGATCATTAACTTTATATATCACGACACGCTTTGTTGCTTGAACTATTTTTCAAAAACATTTACCCTGCCAAGTGCAAAGCAAGACACAGAGTTCTTCTTTAAATCAGTAATGTTCAACACACAACCATTTTTACTCATTTCTATATGTTTGGGTGGATAGTCATTTTAGAAAACAGTGAAGTTTCTTTAGGTCATTTAAATGTGAAACAATGTTTGTGGTGACTTTTTAGATTCAAAGATGGTCTTTCAGCTCTTCAGTTTCTGACTGCACTGCAGCAAAAGCCTACTTTGCTGGCCCCTGTCCTGTGCCACTCTGAAAAGACACTCACTGGTCTGGAACTTGAGACTCTTCAAACCTGACCTCAGTCCATCAGGAAGTAACAGGAAACTAAAGAAAGTCAAACTTTGGGCTACTGGGCCGACTGTGTCTTTTATTGTGAAGGTTTGTAAATCACATTTTTATTTTTTATGATTTGTTGAGAAAATGCATTGCCAAGATGTTTGTTTGAAGGTTTTTCTTTGCAGAAGGTCAGGCTGCTGTGTCTCTGGAGGATGTTTTGATGTTTGCAGCTGGGCTGACTTCACCTCCCCTGTCCGGATTGGAACCATCGCCAAGAATAGAGTTCCTGGATGACTCTCCATTCCCAGTTCCCAATACATGTTCAAACACACTGAAATTAGCACTCCTAGATTCACACACTGTGTTTAAGTCACACATGGACTTGTAACTGTAACTTGTAATTGGTAACTGGATCACCCCTCGAGACCAGTAAGTTTCAGACAAAACAAATTATTTCAAGAAGTTTTGTATTCCATACTTACAAAAATATAGGACTCATTACTTTGCTATAATTTTTATCAATTGATTTCAAACTCAGCAAAAATGAAGCTGTGACACTTGGTGTTCAGACAGACTGCAGTGTTCCAACACTCCAAATCAGATTTCATAGTTTGTCATTCACTTTTCCTTGTGATGTTTCCAAATGATTCTGGTACCTGTTCATCTGAAGAAATGAAACAATGGGAATGCAAATGTTATGTTTACAAACAATAAAAAAATTACAAATATTTCCTTCTGATTGCATCTGTGATAGATTGGTTATGAGTTTTTTCCAAACTATTTTAAGAGAGAAAAATTGCATGTTTTTCAGTCATGGTAATATTTGATTCAATTCTGTGTTACTTGTCTAATACAAAATCACAGCACAGTCATCTCATGGCTCTTGACATGTATATTAAAAAAAATAATTTATAAAAAAAAAAAAAAAAAGAAATAGGACAGAAACCCCAATGAACAAGCACTTGATAATGTGGAAGGGAAAATTCCCTTTGTCACTGACTCACAGCTGAGCAGTTTCTTTCAGCTTCATGTACAGTTCTGTTGCAGACTCCCAGTTCTCTGGCTTCTGTAGTTGTTTGTGCTCCATAACAAAGTCAAAGTCCTCCTGCATGTTTGAGTCCCCACATGGAGCTATTGACAGGCTCGCCTCTGGAACAGCATCCAAATCAGCTGGTTCAATCTCAAATCTGTGTTAGATAGAATCAATAGCATTTATATGATTTATTTACATTTAAGGAATAAAATAATAAAACAAACATGGAAATATCAATCCATCACCAATATTACCTGTGTGGTCAGCAGTACAGTTCATTGGACATGACGCTGTTCTGGAAGTGTGAATCCTGTGACTGTTCCACAGTCTCACACACTCATCCAACATCACCATAGCAACATCTCAGAAGGCACTGATGCTCATGGCTCCCGTTGAAGTATCCAGCAAACAACTCCATCCAGAACTGAGACCTGTAGAAATGGATAGATTCGGAAGAAAATATATATTAGTAAAAGTGGGACTCCATTAAAATCTAATTAATTAAAGGTTTTGTAATGAGTGAATTGAAATGAACGCGTTAAAGTCCCAGCCTCAATTATTATATATGTTTAGAGGAGTTCATCTGAGATAGAACATAAAGATAAAAATCAAATGAAAGGTCAGTCATAATAAAATGACTTCATGAAGGCCACTTACCTTCCCCTTCTAAATATGGCCCACCAGGATTCAACACGCTGCTTATTCGTGGATGAGCCATACATGTGGCTGGACGGCCCAGAGCAGCAGTCATCATGATGGAGGCGTAGGGGAGACTGAATGGCAGCCATAATGCCATTCTCCGTGCCACAATCAGTCCTCAGTCTCATGAGAGGAGATTCTCAGCGATCACTGTTGGCTTCTTGTTATTTGTCGGTCCACATTGGAGCCACAGCACTTTAGGTGAAAAAATCCATCCATGCGTCCTGAGAGAGCCAGTTTATCAGAACCATCTGCATGCCACATACAGTTCGCTCCCATTGAGTAGCAGCTTCTTCTTAGAAACCTTCTGCGTGCTCTCTCATTCATCACATCATCTCTCTTCACTCGAAGATTGGACTTTTGTCTGAGTACCTGCCACATCGTCCGATAGCCAAACAGTTGTCCAGGTCCACGAAGTTCCAACCTGATGGCGTTTGGAGAGGAATCATCCTTTTAAGAGTCCGCAGGCTGATGTTTGCACCGTGTAAACTTCACATCTTGCTTCAGTAGATCAGGTGCTGCTACCTCCGGATCTGTATATAATGGGAGTGTTTTCCCTCTCTGAGCTTTTAAATCAGCTCCATGTGGCGCCATCAATCCATGTTTATCTGCTAAAATAACAAAAAGATATCATTCATTTCACACACACACATATTGACTTCCATATTTTACAGATATATCCACACACGTACCTGGACCTGTTTCCTTTCGGCCCACAGTTCTTTTGACTTTGACTTTCTGTCCTCCATGAATTGTTTATATGATGTTCATGGTTGTTCTGCTGGAATGAACGGAGTTCCGTATCAAAACAGAAAGTTAGCAGCAGCTAAAACAATCAGCAACAATTGTGCATTTAGCATAAATATACGCCTAAAATAAAATAAATAAAAACTAGCAACGCATACTAACTAAACGCGTTGCTATTCCGTGAAGACAACGATTGGCTGCTAAATGAAACGGTGCACTTTAATTCACTGCATGTCTGACAGCGGCTTCAGCTAGTTAGCGCGATGCTACACTTAGCTTGTTTAGCATTTTCCGGCTGTTTATTAGATGTCTCCTGTGCGCGTGCTCCTTCCGTCTGGTCCGTTCATCAACGTTTAACATTCTACAGATCGTCCGCACGGAAAACACAACCGCGTAAATTGGCTCAAGTTGTTTCCACAAAACGGCCAAAACATCATTTACTCCATGCTGCCATAAACTTTCACTCTGCAAAGTTTTCCCGCCACACAAACCGATACAAACTTTTTGAGCTCACAGTCAATCTTCTTCTGGATCACTTCCGGCATTTGGTACATTCCCCTTCCGGAAGATTCTGTCGTTTGGAAATTTGTTTCGGGATTTGTGTTCAGTGTTCTGCCACTTGTAAATTAGTCTTTTATATATATATATATATAAAGTAATGTTGTCTGTGGTAAAAGTTTTTTTCTGATGTAAATTTGTTTAATAAAAAGTAAAAATGTTTCTCAACATGTAAACTTGTTTCGCACTTTGTAATTTTGTTTTGCACTTACCGGCCACCGTAGTTTAGAGTTGGGGTGCACGCGCTTAACTACTCCAAGTTGATCTAACTAACTCAGATCTGCGAGCGAGACGCCGCTGAGCAGAGAGAGTTAACTTCTGTCAGTGAGCTATTAAAGAAAATTATAGAAAAAAATGCACGTGCTCTCCCTGTCGGGGAATCGAACCCCGGTCTTCCGCGTGACAGGCAGAGATACTGTCCACTATACTAACGAGGAGCTGGAAAGAACGATATCACGTGGTGTAACTTTACTTTCTCCATGGAAAAACAAAGAGAGAATAAAGTTATTTCCTCCCAGTTTCTATCCAGAATCATCATCAGCACAGCTTCTGTCAGGAACATCTGTTTGTTGCTGACAACATCTGGATTACAGATGACACATCAGACTGATATTATCTGTGTCATGGTGTTCAGAGATTTCAGCAGCTCACATCCAACACAGAGACTCTGAGCAGGCCCACCTGGTCTTAGACCCAGACCCAGACCCAGACCTAAATCCAAACCCAGGAGACAGAGGTTGAGTGAGTCAGTGAGGAAGAAGCTGCTCGTTCTCCTTCAACAGTTTGATCTGAGGAAAAGTCACTTCCTCTTTTCAGGAATCAACTTCTACCATCTGTCCACTAGATGGAGATAACTGAGCATCAACTGAGAACTGAGTTCTTCATCATCTGGAAACAGACAGCATTGTTTTCTTCAGCTGGAGCTCTTTGTTCAAATCTACATTGAGATTCAGAGCCAAATGTTTTTCCTTTCCTGGATTTACTTCATCATTTCAGTCACTCTGTGGATTCAGCTGACAAATGCAATGACAAAACTTTATTGATTCAGTCTGGTCAGCAGAATATAACCTGATGAAATCAGCAACATTAAACTGATGTTTCTACATGAATGCATCACTGATTCTAAAACCATAAACTGAACATGAATCCAGCACTCAGCGTTACAGCAGCACACCTCTGTTACTGTGGAGCTGTGTCTCTTTTCTACTTTATTATAGATGACAGAAAAAAACTCCAGATAAGAAGCAGCTGTACATGCAGTGACTAGTTCTCCTGCTCAGGTATCGTCTCTCAGATCATCATGTGTCTTTGTGTGTCTTTGTGTCCGATGCTTCACAGCTCACAGGCCAAAGTACGTGCTGGCCTTCATGGCTCACCTGTACAGATCAGAGAGCTCAGCTTGCTGCAGAGCTGTTATAACGCTCCAAAGCAGGAGGTGGAAATGACTTTTCCTGTTTCAGTCACTGTGGGAGCAGCCTGGTCCAAAAGGGTTGGATTAAGGTTCTGAATGAATCCTGGAGTGTTCTGGGTGGAAAGTGCCATCTCAGGCTCCCTTTAAAAGCCAGACGGGCTTGAAGAGCAGCTGACTGCTGTGATGATGAACTCTGAGTTCCTGATGATTCTCTTGGAGGAACTGAACGGTTCCTGTGATCCATGTTTGTCTCATTCAGACTGCAGCCTGAAGTCCCGGGGACATCATGCTACTGAACAGATCAGTGGAACTGAAATAAACTGACAGTCCAACAGGAGGCAGGAAGAAGAAAATAAAGGCCACAGACAACAATTCATCTGAAGATATTCAGTATTAATGCTGAGAGAAGTTCAGATCTCATCGTCAGTTCAGCCATCACATTTTCTTCCCTTTTTACCAACAGTGAAGTATAACAGTTTCTAGTTTCAAGCCTCCTTCAATACAACTTCCTCAGAGACACTGAAGAACGAGACCCGACGAAGAACCCAGGATAGAGAGGTTCAGTGAACGTGGTGTTGAAGGTGTGGAGGTGGATCAGTGAGTCAGAGGAGACTCTGTAGAAGGACAGAGAGCCAGCAGGACAGTCCACATACACTGCTACTCTGTTAGGGACAGAGTCAGAGACAGAGGAGGAGGAGAGGGATGTTTTTCTGTTGTTGTGACAGACAGAGTAACCACCCTTAGAGCACATCAGAGTCCAGGAATGATTGTTATATTCGAACAAACAGTCATCACTGCATCCTTTCCTTCTGATTCCTCTGTAGCTCACTGAGATATAAACCTTTCCACTCCACTTGACCTCCCAGTAACAGCGACCAGTCAGACCATTTCTACACAGCAGCTGAGGACAGTAATTAAATCTGTCTGGATGATCAGGATATGACTGATACTCTGCTACATGTGTCACCTTCATTTTGTTGTCAGACAGTTTGAGGTTTCTGTGGATTGTGTTTGTGTCCAGTTCCAGTTCACAGACATCTGATGGAGAGAACAAGAAACAACAGCTGCAGTTTATCATCTGTTCATTTATCAACAACTTTACTGAAAGTGAATCATTCAAACTTACATTTCATCACCTGTGAATAATGTTTGACTACATTTAAATGAAAAGCCAACAATCCAGTTAGAACATCAACAGTTACTGAACATGAGAGTCAGCAATGTTCTGCTTTTTTCTGTTGTGGAGTCAAAGATGACGGCTGATGGAGATCCACATTAATAAACACATGAAGTGTTGATCCTGAATGAAACTCATCTTTGTACTTCAGTCAGAAATGTAAAAATCTAGTGTAACATGAGCAGCTGAGTTTTCATGAATCAAAGTGAAAACACACTCACACTTCCTCGGACCAGGTCTCAGTGTCTGTGGTCCACCATGGTCCACCCTGGAGGAGGAAACAGAGTCAGGATCAACTTGATCCACCATCAAACATGAAGCAGAGTTCCTCAGAGCTGTCCAGACCTGAGAGTGTCCAGTCTCCAGTCTGGATCCTCCAGTCCAGCAGACAGAAGCTTCACTCCTGAGTCTCCTGGATGATTGTAGCTCAGGTCCAGTTCTCTCAGATGGGAGGGGTTGGAGCTGAGAGCTGACGCCAGAGAAGAACAGCCTTCCTCTGAGAGCAGACATCCTGACAGACTGAACACACACACACACTCTGTGACTCTGACTTTGGTCTGTGATTATTCACCAAAAATCAGGTCAGCATTAAGTCTTCCTGGAGTTCCCTCCACCACCTGACCTGATAAATACTATAGAATCAGGTCTACAGACATTGCAAACACTTCGAATCAACAGCAGAACAAAGAAACACCATGAGAGAATACACAAAGATAAACCACAGCAGAGCAACACAACAGCTGAACTACAAACACACTGATTAAAGTAAAGACAGTAACACAAACACAGTATAGTGATGCATTGATTCTGCTCTCTGTTCAACCAGGTTCATTCATCCACAGAGCATCATATCAGCAGTCCACTCAACCTCTGGTGTCTTTGAGCCCCTTAAATATTTTCCTGAATGAGAACTTCATCATCACAACTGTGACAGATGGCAAAAGCAGCAGAAAGGTTGTGTCCACCTCCCTAAAAGTAAATGATCCTCAGTGAACATAGAAAACACCACTGGAGGATTCACCAGGAGGACACCAGCATGACCCAGCATGCACCTGTTGGCTGAGCAACATGTGTGTGATTGATTTAACTGTGTGTTCTCCAGGTGTTGAATCAAATCAGTGATTCTGAGCATTCAGCTCCATACTGATTATTATTATTTTATACTGATGACAATCTCTCAAATCTATAAACCTCTTCAGTTAATTTTACTCTATTTAAATAAAATAAATAATAAACTAAATCAAAAGTCTTGGCACAAACATGAATTCTGACCTTAGCGTTTCCAGCTCACAGTGTGGACTCTTCAGTCCAGCAGACAGAAGCTTCACTCCTGAATCCTGCAGGTTGTTGTTACTCAGGTCCAGATCTCTCAGACTAGAGGACTGGGAGCTGAGGACTGAGGACAGAGCTTCACAGCTTCTGTCTGAGAGGTTACAGCCACTCAGTCTGAAGAGGAATCAGCAAAACAAGAGAAAGCAATTACAAATATGTTTTCATTTGAGCAAGAAAAATATTCGGTTGATCTACAAGATTTAATTTGCACATACAGAACTTTGTTGGAGGCTTTGACCACTGGCAGCAGCCTCAGAAGAGCCTCCTCTGAAGCATAGTATTTCTTCAGGTCAAACACGTCCAGATCTTTTTCTGATGACAGTAAGATGAAGACCAGAGCTGACCATTGAGCAGGAGACAGTTTATCTGTGGAGAGACGTCCTGATCTCAGGGACTGTTGGATCTCCTCCACCAGAGAACCATCATTCAGTTCATTCAGACAGTGAAACAGGTTCATACTTTTCTCTGGAGACAGATTCTCACTGATCTTCTTCTTGATGTACTGGACTGTTTTCTGATTGGTCTTTGAGCTACTTCCTGTCTGTGTCACCAGGCCTCGTAGGAGAGTTTGGTTGGTCTGCAGTGAAAGACCCAGAAGGAACCGGAGGAACAAGTCCAGGTGTCCATGTGGACTCTGTAAGGCCTCATCCACAGCATTCTGGTAGAGACGTGTTGGTTTAGATCCAGTCCTTATTACTTTAGACCTCCAAGTTGTTGCTTTTTCTTCTGACATCAGATTGACTCCAGAGTTGATGAAGGTCAGATGGACATGAAGAGCAGCCAGAAACTCCTGAACACTCAGATGGACGAAGCAGAAGACCTTGTCCTGGTACAGCCCTGTCTCCTCTTTGAAGATCTGTGTCAACACTCCTGAGTAAACTGATGCTGCTCTGATATCGATGCCACACTCTGTCAGGTCTGATTGATAGAAGATCAGGTTTCCTTTCTGCAGCTGCTCAAAAGCCACTTTTCCCAGAGACTCAATCATCTTCCTGGTCTCTGGACTCCAGTGAGGATCTGACTCAGATCCTCCATTGTACTTGACCTTCTTCACTTTGGACTGAACCACCAGGAAGTGGATGTACATCTCAGTCAGGGTCTTGGGCAGCTCTCCTCCTTCTCTGGTCTTCAACACCTCCTCCAGAACTGTAGCAGTGATCCAGCAGAAGACTGGGATGTGGCACATGATGTGGAGGCTTCGTGAGGTCTTGATGTGGGAGATGATCCTGCTGGCCTGCTCCTCATGTCTGAACCTCTTCCTGAAGTACTCCTCCTTCTGGGGTTCACTGAACCCTCTGACCTCTGTCACCATGTCAACACACTGAGGAGGGATCTGATTGGCTGCTGCAGGTCGTGTGGTTATCCAGAGGCGAGCAGAGGGAAGCAGTTTCCCCCTGATGAGGTTTGTCAGCAGCACATCCACTGAGGTGGACTCTGTAGGATCAGTCAGGACCTCAGTGTTGTGGAAGTCCAGAGGAAGTCGACACTCATCCAGACCGTCAAAGATGAACACAACCTGGAAGTGATCAAAGCTGCACATTCCTGCTTCTTTGGTTTCAGTGAAGAAGAGATGAACAAGTTCCACCAAGCTGAACTTCTCTTTCAGCACATTCAGCTCTCTGAAGGTGAAGGGGAATGTGAACTCTATGTCCTGGTTGGCTTTGTCTTCAGCCCAGTCCAGATTGAACTTCTGTGTTAAGACGGTTTTCCCAATGCCAGCCACTCCCTTTGTCATCACTGTTCTGATTGGTTGGTCTCTTCCAGGTGGGGGTTTAAAGATGTCTTCTTGTCTGATGCTTGTTTCTGCTCTGTCCTGTTTCCTGGATGCTGTTTCAATATGTCTGACCTCATGTTCCTCATTGACCTCTCCAGTCCCTCCCTCTGTGATGTAGAGCTCTGTGTAGATCTGATTCAGAAGGGTTGGGTTTCCTGCTTTAGAGATCCCCTCAAACACACACTGGAACTTCTTCTTCAGGGAAGATTTGAGTTTACTTCGACAAACTTGAGCACGACTTTCTGAATAAACAAAAAACAAATTAGATTTAAAAAACTACAAGGTTGATATTTACTTTTCCTAAAGAATAAGAGTATGATCATGTTTCTCTCTGTCTCCTGAGACTTTCATAAATATCTAATTGATCCATCAAGTTAAATCCTCTTACTGCTCTGCAGACAGTCAGCCAGCTCCTCCTGCTTCATCCTCCTCAGGAAGTTCACTGTGATCTTCAGAAATGCCTCTCTGCTGCTCCTCTGCTCTTCATCCACCTCATCATCCTCATTCTTGATGAATTGTGGGTAATCTGGACTCAGACTCCTTTTGATTTTCTTCAGCTCGTTCTTCACAAAACAGACGATGTTCTCCTCCAGCAGCTGGAACACAATAACATCCTGTGTAAAGTTCACTCTCAGTATAAACTGATGGATCAAAGCATCAGATCATCAGTCAGCAGAGTTCAACTTTAGCTGCTGCTGTATCATCTGCTGCCACGTCTCTTTCCAGAGCTACACAGAAAGATTCAGACCTGCTGACTTCACTAAACTAACTTCACTGGTGTAACTTACTAAGTTTGACTTTAGATTCTGACAACACAGAGATCCTGATCATCACATGAAGACCAAACTGATACAGCCCTTCAACACATCAACTTAGGAAGTGAAAATTCAGGGTATTAACTGTGACTGTGGCTGAAGATGGATCAGACCACCTGAACTAGTTCACTGATGAATTATTCCATCTTTAAACCCTGTAGAGACAGAGTCCATGGAGGTCCAGGACTGAATCTGATTAACTTTGGTCTTTGTTATTAAGTCACAGCTGAAATTATCTGGAAAATAACAAAAACATTTCTTTAGGATTCACTGTAGATAAACAGGAAGGAGCAGAAATGTTTTGTAAAAGTCTCCAACAGACCATATTCATACAGAACATATCTGTTGAGGCTGATGGATTATTGCTCTGTGGTGAACTACAACTCCCAGTCCTCTCCCACTCTCTCCCACCCCAAACCTGTTCAATCCCAATTCAACTCCTGTCTGTCACAGAGTAAAGCTCTACTGGTCTAAAGAGTGCAGCTTCAAACTCAAGTCTTTGTTGGTGTCTGTTGTAGTCACTGGATGAACATTTACACACCATAAATATGGAGTCCAGGTCTGTGTGATGATGTTTGTCAGACTGAACTCTGAGGAGAAAAGACACAAACACACAGTTTGTTCCAGGAGTTTTCTATGAACACCAGAAACTGATAGACAAGCTTTGATACCTTTAATGAGTCAAACAACAACAAATGATCAGCTTTTACCTTTTTTCTTTGATAAAGTCATCCATAGACCGATCACTCTTCATGGACACACAGCTGGACCCAGCAGATTGTTGTCCTCCCTTAAAGTTAATAATACGACCCATAGACCGATCACTCTTCATGGACACACAGCTCAGTTTAGGAGAATCTGGTCCTGACTCCTGGTCTCTAGTAGAAACAGAGCTGACAGTAAATGAACTAACAACCAAGAAAGTGGGCAGAAAATTATCACTTTAAAATAAATCAGCCAAGTCCAGCTTTCATTTGTTTAGCCACAATTCATCCAGCTTCTTTTATTGTGCAATATTTTTGTTCATTTTATTGACAGTTACATATCACTTTGTCTGTTTGGATGTTATTCCATTTGACTCACATGAAGAATGTAGCATGAAGTATTATTGAAATGTGCAAATCAAATAAAAAATATATCTCTACATGCAGGCAGCACAGCCGCATTGTGGTTAGTGGTGTTGCTCCACAACAGCCATGTCCGTATGTCTGAGTGTGAGAGTGGCAGATTGTTTGTTTGTCTGTCTGTCTCTGTGTGTTGGCCCTGTGATGCACTGGTGAATATGAATGAACGAATCTCCACATCCTGGTTGTGCTCCCAATGGAGACAAGGACAAAAAAAAAAAAAACTGAAGCAGTAAAAAACCTAAGTGACAGTGAGAGTGAATAATGATGGAGCAGTGATCTGAGTGCTGAGCTCTGACAGATGGACAGTTAGAGATCCTCATCTCACCTCTGAGCTTTGGTCTGACTCTCATGTTCCCCACACAGAGTGGTTTTAGAGGGAGGGGCTCCCTCCTCTCTGTCCTCACACTGATTCATAGCTGAGCCTCCACCTTCACACAAACACAACAAAAAGATTAATTACAACAGGATTGACATCACAGGACACATCATCATTACTGTCACTAATATGTAATTAACTTCTGCCTCCCAACTCCCAACAACAAACTGTTTGACTTTTCTCTCTCTCTGTGTTGCTTTCAGTCAGATTCTGTTATAAACAGAGAACATTCCTGATTCATGTTAATACCAATCTTCAATGTTATACATTGGCATTAACACTAAATTTCAAACAAACTCAGATCACCATTTACTTTTAGCAGTGCAAGTTGAAGAATTATATAACCTTGACATAGTTGTGATCACCATAGGTTGGGACATTTGAAGGTCTAGAATTTTAAAGTAATAAATTTTTGAGGGCCAAAATCATTCCTTCAGAAGCCAAGTTAAAAAAACAAAAAGAAACAAAATGTTACAACTTAACCAGTCTGACCTGTCAGGAATTGCCAGACCAGAGGAGGTGGTTCTCTCATCTGATGTTCAGGATGCATCTCAAACATTTTTTTCTTTGACACATTATTTAAACAGAGTGCCTCCACAACATCACATAGAAATCAGTCTGATCTGTCAGTAATCTGAAAGTTTAGGAGAAATGTATCTCAGGTCTGATGGTGCTTCTTCTGTCTGTCAGTTAGATGGTGGTATCTGACTGTAGGATGTGTTGATGCAATTGTGATTTAATTCATGTCATCTCATTGAGCAATTCACTTGACAATTTAAAGATTTCTGTTTTGCCTCAAAGGATTCCAAACAATAAAAACAAGGAGTGCTTCATTTTCAATGGCTTCACTGTATCTAGAAATACTAAAAATGTACAATTAACAGTAAGAGTTCAATTCACTCAGCCAAGCTCATCCAAGATTTTAGACCAGTTTTGACATGTTCTGTCATGGCTCAACACTGCACGCCAGGTCAAGGAAATCAACTTAAGCCTTATCAAGAAAGTTAAATTGATGAAAATTTCTGCTTCACTTTAGATTAATTTGTGGTGACCATTTAAACACCTTTTAAGAAATAAAATCTGGTTTCACTCTGGTGATTTAAAATCTTGAGTTTACTTAGTCTAAGAATCTTACTTTACATCAGAGCAAGAACAAAGTGAAGGAACGATTCACTACAAATTCCAGATAAAATACTGATAGATTAGGTCTGTAAATAGGAAGAAAGGAAGAAAGGCAAATAAGCATGTCTACTGTTGTCAGCTCACTTTGATCACAGTGATCCTGTTCACACATTTACAGATTCTCACCTGCTGAACTCACTTCAGGGAGACTTTCTGACACTTTCCAGCTTCATGTGAAGAGAAGAAGCTGCTTGTTCTCCCTCATCAGTCCTGGTGTCTGTTTGAGCTGAGGAAAAGTCACATTCTCATAACTTCAGAGTTCAATTATAAAAAACTTTAGTGACATGAAAACCGTTCTAACCTGTGTTAGAAACCAAATCAGTGCCAGAGGACTCTTTGGGATGGTGCTGTGATTCTGCAACAACACCTCTAATCTCCTGACCCTCAACTCAGCAGAGGAAGATGTAAATGTGCTGCAACAACGTCAGTTTCTAAGTCTTGATGAAATGTAAAAATATCAGTAAGCAGTAAACAAATTATTCAGATCCAACAACAACTATGTCTTTCTGAGTTTAACCAACAGATGGAGCCATGAGAAATCTGGATTTCTGTATTATTTCAATATTCAATTCTAATTTCTACTATTCATATTCATAATTACCAAAGAGGACAATATTATGTAATAAAGGGGAAAATTATGTAAAAACAAGACAAAACATAAATGTCCAGGGGCAAGTGTTTTGCTGTTTGCTTCAACCTTGAACTGACATCTCTTTTCTAATCATCACCTTCTTCTCTACTGTCTTCAGTTTAAACTGTCCACTTCCATGTTTTTTGGTTTTGTTATTAAAAAGCAACAGAACTCAGACAATGTTTTCAGGAGTCACAGACCTTGAATATTACATATATTCAATCAGTGTTCTTATGGACTACGGTGATAAACAATAAAAAATATTTTCCTAAGAAATTATTGTTAGCTCATCTTTGCTCTGGAACATAATGGAAAGATTTTACATTAATGTTACTGAACCAGTTTTCTTCCTCATCATAGGAAACAAACAGGATGTGATGAAGTTCTACTATCTGTCCACTAGATGGTGATAACCAACACACCCTCAACGACCTGGTTTGCATTTAGTTTTGTATTTTTCTTTGGGAAAAATATCATTATTGAATAAGTATGCAAAGAAGAATATGCTCAATTTTACTGAAGAGGAAACAGTGATTGATGATACTGACAAAAGAAAATTATTATTATTTGAAAGCCCACGTTCTGATCCTCGCAACTAAATGAAACAAGATGAATGGCAGAAAGTAACTTTAGAAGAGAACACTGTTAGTCCTCAGCGACAGATTGTCACGGAAATGAAAAAGAAGCAGTCTGATTTAGAGCTGTGGCCAAGAAATACATTACTGGTCACAATATTAGTGTGCGATGCTGCTGGAGGAGGAGAGGGGACCCTGCTGCTCTCTACACTTGATGATCTATTCCAATCACACAGAATAATAATCTGACTGATGTAGATCGTGCATGTTTCTGTTTATTTGTATAAAGATCCTTATCAGAATTATTAAAGTGTATCGTGACATTTTCTCAGGATTGAATTATATTCATTCTTAATATAAAAAAAAAGAATTGCTCACACTTCACTATCTTCAGCTTTTCTTTTGGTGAATTGTCAGATGACATTCTGCTGGTTTAACTGATATCATGCTGATGTTTTCAGAAGGAATTTTATGAGTTCATGTCTTTAACACAAAAACTTTAAGAGATCTTGTTAATAAGTAACCACATCATCCACAACCAACCCTCTTTATCTGGAATCTGAACAGGGAGCTGTGAGGAGTTTGATGGCTCATCATCACGATTAAAGCATTCACTGACTGCAACATTTAAATTAACAGTTTCCTTTAATAGTGAACATTAAACAGAACTGAGCAGTTTGTGTTCTTTTATCACTTTGTCTATCTCCCTGTCTTTTTGCCATGTTCTTCAACTCTGAGCCCATCTGAGTTAGTAACTCTTCTTTATAAATCTGAGAAGGTCGCTGGTTGAAAATGATCATCATGGCCCCAGATATGAGCATCAAACTGTCAGTTTTCAAATCAAATTTGCAAATGCCGATTCCTAAAGAATAAATAATAATTTATTTTTAAGAGTCAGCAGGAGTGAAGTTCAGTATTTCATACGTCACTGTAGCTAAATCTTTTAATATTTTGTTGACTTTATAATCTGTTTTCAAATTGGTTCAACATTCACTGACACAAACAGGATGAAGGCTGTTGGTTACATTACCTGATGGTCAAACTGATCTTCATGCAGCTGATGAGTGAAGGTGAACTTTAACTGCAGCTTCCATGAAAAAAATAAAGACAATATATAAATGTATATCTGACAGCAGGAGGTTTTCTAAAGTTGTTGATCCAAACACAGTCTGAGCTCTCTGTGGAAAACTGAATATGACTTACAGGAAAAACCGGTACCAGAGCAGTTTCTGAACTTTGGAATGAAATGAAGTCAATCATTAACAGACAGTAATAATAAATCCATATCAGGTAGATCACAAAGCTCCAATGACCTTTGATTTATATAATGTGTTGTACAATATGGGACAAATAAATGAGCCTTTATCTTTTAATACTAGTAGAAAACATTATTACACATGCTCAGATTCACAGTTATGTTTGTCTACAATGATCTGATTAGAAATGGCATAATGTCATAATATATAACATTTATGAAGATGGTAACGTTTAAAGTGTGTTTGTCTACAGTGTGTAAGGGGACAGTTTGTTTTTCTACAGTGTATATCTAGAGTTCTCTGGTGAGACACATAACATCTTCAGCATCAGCATATCAGCAGATCACCCTGCAACTCGACCACCGCAGATCAGGGTGTCTCTTCAAAGAGCAAAGAGACACTGAGGAACCAGAGGCCTGTATCACAAAGCTGGATTAACATGCCTGGGATCTGTTTTAGTGATCCAGCTTCACTTACCCAGACATCCACAATCCTGATAGGTGGTCTCACAAAGCTGTTATCAACTTGCAAATTGAACCCTGGTTTTCCATTTAGTTGCACGTTCACATACAAGGGGCTGGGTTTGCTGCATCTGACCAACCAACCCCATGGAAAAGACACAAAACTGCATTTCACAACTATAAAATTAAGGAAATATAAAGACTATAAATCAATAATTAGAGTAAAAAGCAACACAGTTGCAGCTGCCAGAAGCTACAAAGAGTTCTGGAGTATAAATGACAGACTCTGTCAATGAGTAAATTACTGAGATTATAATATTAACTCTCCACCACATTCAATATAAACACACATTATACAGCCCTGACCACTGTTGTATCCAGACAGTGCTGACTGCTGCTTTTCATGGAGAGCAGCACTGAGTCTCTAACATTTGGATGTTGCTAAGAAAAGAAGTTATTTACCATTGTCTGAAAAAACACCCTGAATATGTTTTGAACTACAAATGAACTCTCCTCTGTCTATTATTAATTTCTTGTTTGTCACAATTCCAACCCTCCTCCTTTATCGGGCTAAAGAGAGACAGAAGCATCTCCACGTCCTCCCCCTGAACACAGGAGCCAGCCATCCATAACCAGATGTGGACAAACCTCCTCCCCACGTAGGTAACTAAGTTACTGTTTCCATGCTAACGTGGATATGTTACCTGATTAAGATACGTTAGCATGCTAGCTAAATTAGCTATGTTAGCATAACGACGTACCGACCTTAAACAAGGAGGACTCTGCTAATCATGTCTATTAAATGTTGTTTAAGAACAGTTTCACATGAAAACAGAGAAAAGACAACTTTAAAGAAATTCAGCGTTAAAATTCTCATCAGAGTTCTTACCTGAACTCCGGTGAATATTTGCTACAGGTGCTGCAGGAAGACGGAAGTTTGTTTCAGAATTCACGAGTGGTGAATTTACAGCATTTAGCTTGCAGCAAAACTTCCTGAACTCGTTTTCAGCACTGCTCCTTTTTTCAGTTCAGTTCGAAGTTTTATTTCATTTTCCATTTTCCTGCAAAAGGTCGAGCTGCAGCCACTTTAATGACAACAATGACAACTGAGGGGACACATGGGAGGAAGTCACCAAAATGGATGGCGACACCTGCTGGTGAAATTCACGAAGCATTTGAAGAGTTTGAATTCACTGATAAATAATAAATAATCTAATAATGTGAAAATGAAAAGTCTGATGCTTTAAGTATTTCCATAAGCATTTTCTGACTTCTAACTCTTCTCTAGAAACAGACAGGTAGAAACTAAATTCCTGCTGTTTTATTGTTCTGTAAGAGCTGAGAGAATATATGTCTGTAAGTGTTGTTGTACATGTCTGTATTACTGCCATGTTTGAGTTGGAATAAATTCACTGACGCTTTAAAATGATCGCGGTACTGATGCTAATCCCGTTAGCCGGTCTATGGCGTTTTCCATTGTATGTTAGCATTAAATGGACATAACAGACTTTTTGTTAAGATAAAATGATGGCAGTAATACTGGTTAAAATGACTTTGAATGCTATTTTAAATATGTGTGTTTTCAGTCATTTGTGGTTTTAAGTTACTCTTTCATTTTATAATTCTCTTTCGGTCGAAAAAAGCCGAGTCCAGTCGAGGAGAGCCGAATCTTCAGAGAATCCGACATTGACATAGATATGAAGTTTTACAGGTGACCAAGAAGAGACGTTTTCTTTGCTCTACAACGTAACTTTGTGAAAATAACATGTCTGTGGTTGTTTTCTGATCCCTCCTTCGTTCCTTCATGTCTTCTGTTTGTGTCTCTCTCTCGGAGTGATGTTGTTACTGAAGCCGACTCTGACCCCTCACTGAGCGGGTCGGTGCGGAGAAACACTCCGTTACCTCCGACAGCTGAGCGGTATCGCTTCTCGGCCTTTTGGCTAAGATCAAGTGTAGTATCTGTTCTTATCGGTTTAATATCTGATACGTCCCCTACCCGGGGACCATATATTAAATAGATTTTTGGAACAGGGAGATGGAATAGGGGCTTGCTCCGTCCACTCCACGCATCGACCTGGTATTGCAGTATCTCCAGGAACGGTGCACTCCCTCTGTGTGTTCAATACAAGTCCTGTTCAGCTCAGCATCACCTTAAACACATGATGTTGTCTTCATGTGTGTAACGCTGAGTGTACAGAGTGTTCATGTTCAGTTTATGGTTTTAGAATCAGTGATGCATTCATGTAGAAACATCAGTTTAATGTTGCTGATTTCATCAGGTTATATTCTGCTGACCAGACTGAATCAATAAAGTTTTGTTTCAACACGTCATCGTTTAAATGTTGGTTGTATTTTGCATTTGTCAGCTGAATCCACAGAGTCACTGAAATGATGAAGTAAATCCAGGAAAGGAAAAACATTCGGCTCTGAATCTCAATGTAGATTTGAACAAAGAGCTCCAGCTGAAGAAAACAATGCTGTCTGTTTCCAGATGATGAAGAACTCAGTTCTCAGTTGATGCTCAGTTATCTCCATCTAGTGGACAGATGGTAGAAGCTGATTCCTGAAAAGAGGAAGTGACTTTTCCTCAGATCAAACTTCTTCTCTTCACTTGTTTCCGCATTTGAGGTTTAAACCCACCACTAACTCCTCCTTATTAACTAAAGAATCGAACTCACGACCTTCAGATTATGAGACTGACGCGCTGCCTACTGCGCCAACGAGGCCTGTAATGAACAGAGCACCCAAAGGACCCCGGGCACGTCGGGGGCACCCAGCACAGCACAGACTAACCTCAGGGGAACAGACCGTTGCCAAAAGGAACATCATCAAAATCAAAAACATGGCAACTTTCATAAATCTGGACTGCAGGGATTATCACAACGTTCACAAGAACCATTTTATATATTCATAAAAAACCAACATGTTTCTATCATATGATGATGAAATCTAAAGGCTCTCTGATCATCACATTGAGAAGTTCATCTGGTTTGTGATATTTCTTCATATGATAGTGAGGTAAAATGTGTTCAGTGGGATGTGTGTGTATCCAGCAGGACTGACAGCTTCATGTGGGATTCTCACAGAGATGATTCAAACCTGATCACAGTGATCAGTATGGATATACAGTATGTTTGCTGTCAGTGGAGGAAACTCTCAGACAGGACTAATAGTCATGTTTGGGATGTTCCTGGATTTGAGTTGAATGAGTGTAAATTCTCTCTGATTTTAACACACGTTCACACATCCACCTCTATTCAGACATGGAGTTTACATATTGTTTGGAATTCTAATGTGAATGTCACAGACAGCATTTTTTGCCAACACTTGGTCTTATAATTAATGTTAAGATCCAGAAAGCAGCATGTTTGATTGATTGTTGTACCAACCTGAAGGTGATCAGTGTTTATAGCTCATAACCTGATCACAGATCAATAATCAGCCATTGGAAGACGCTCTGAAACTTTCTTCTGCAGTCAGAACTCATCCACCTTCAGACTGGACATCTTCTGACTGTAGAACTGGAGCTTTTTATGCATCTCACTGCAGCACAATAAAGTCCTCTGTGAGTATTGTGTGTCCCACAGTGTACATGACATCTGAGCAGCAATACTTCCACCTGCTGGAGATTTATTGTTACTACAGCTGTAAAATAAATCTATCAGAACATGAACTCAGTCTGTAGAATCCAGAAGATTAATGACACACTTCGTCCTGCTGTTATGGAATCAAATCCTACTTTAGGTTTTCTATATATTAAACTCATGAGCACTGTTGGGGATCAAACAGAAAAGGACAGAGGTGTGAAACAAGATTTTTCTTTTCTTTTAATTAACAGAAAAAATGTCACAACAAAGAACAATTTATATCATTCTGAAATATAACTCCAAAAAATTGACAAAAACAGTCCCTGTTTAAGAAACGTTAACTAAGCATAAGGAGACTGAAGCTTAAACATTAATAAACAGAACATACTGACTCATAAATGGCACACTGTAATGTACAACATTTCCTGTAATAGAATATGCACAACTTGGGTCATGGGCTGATCAATCGTGCGCGTTGTATAATGCCCAGCTCTGCTCTGGATCCAGCCTGTGTACAAAATCAGGTGAATGTGATGGCTGATGATGACTGAGCTCTTAGTTTAACACATCATGGATTCTAGGTCTCCCTCATGAATGCCTTTTATAGTGGAACTAAGAATGTTCACGTACATAAAAAAGAATGTTCTTGTATATAAAAAGAAAGAATGTTCGGGTACATAAAAAGGAAAGAATGTTCATGTATGTAAAACAAGAATGTTCATGTCAATAAAAAAAAAGAAAGAATGTTCGCGTACATAAAAAGGAAAGAATGTTGATGTCCATAAAAAAGAAAGAATGTTCACATACATAAAAAGGAAAGAATGTTGATGTCCATAAAAAAGAAAGAATGTTCACATACATAAAAAGGAAAGAATGTTCATGTCCATAAAAAAGAAAGAATGTTCACATACATAAAAAGGAAAGAATGTTCATGTCCATAAAAAAGAAAGAATGTTCACATACATAAAAAGGAAAGAATGTTCATGTCCATAAAAAAGAAAGAATGTTCACATACATAAAAAGGAAAGAATGTTCATGTCCATAAAAAAAAGAAAGAATGTTCGGGTACATAAAAAAGAATGTTCGGGTATATAAAAGAAGAATGTTGATGTCCATAAAAAAAAAGAAAGAATGTTCGGGTACATAAAAAGGAAAGAATGTTCATGTCCATAAAAAAAAGAAAGAATGTTCGGGTACATAAAAAAGAATGTTCGGGTATATAAAAGAAGAATGTTGATGTCCATAAAAAAGGAAGAATGTTCGCATTAATAAAAAAGAATGTTCTTATATATAAAAGGAAAGAATGTTCATGTCCATGAGAAAGAAAGAAAGAATCACTCTGCAGGTTACTGTCATATAAGAACCGCGCGCTGGCCGATTGTGCCACTGGAGCCTGTGATGTGTTTCTGCTAACACACGTCACAGGAGCACATCCAGCAGAAGAAGGTTCAGGTTTGAACCAGCTCGAGGGATCTACTTTCCTGTAGCTTACTTCCTGTGTTTAGTTCCAATGTTTACTGTGAGATCACTTCCCCCTGAATCCTGCGATTCACAGCTTCCACCAAATGGAGCCAAATAAGACACAAAACTTATTGTGATGTGAGTCTGAAGAGCTGCTGCCTTTGATACGTCACCTGATGATGTCATCTGATGATGTCACAATACTCACAGAATGAAACTCCTCCTTTGAAGCTGCTTTGAAGAATTTCCAAAATCACAAATGATTCAGATGTAAACACATTATTGATCATTCATTGATTGATTATTAATGATCAGCTAAGAACCAAACAGTGTATCTGAAGCACAGGAAAGAGTTCTGCTCTCCAACACTCTGATCCCTCAATTACCGCTCATTATTATCCTGCTTAGTCACTCGTCACTCAGTCTTGTCTAACACTCTGATATTTCACGCTGACTGGTTGTGTGTCCAAAAGGCTTCAAAGACATCTTTCTGCCATTCTCTCCTCCAAACCTTTGGTCACAGCTTCCAGGTTTCTCATAATGTGACATGGGTGTCATTACTGCTGTGAAGGTGGTAGTTTGGCCAAGCGGTCCAAGGTGCTGCATTCATTCTGCGGTCTCTTAGAGGGGTCGGTTTGAATCCCATCGCTACTAATTACCTCTATTCCTCTGAATGTAACCTGTTTACAACATCAGTTGAGTGTGATGACTGAGCTCTTAGTGAAACACATCACGGGTTCTAGGTCTTCCACGTGAATGCCTTTTATAGCAGGCATTGCTTCTTAATGCTGAAATGAGAGATAAAAAGCGATGTCGGAAGTTTCAAGGTGCTAACATTTACAAACAGTTTGTACTAACATTCTCTGCTCCAAACATTTCGATGCAACTTTCAGGGGTCAGAAACATGTGGCATTATTGCAGGCAAGCTAGGACTGACATGTGGTAGTGTGGCCGAGCGGTCCAAGGCGCTGGATTTAGGCTCCAATCTCTTCAGAGGCGTGGGTTCGAATCCCACCACTGCCAAGCTTTGCACTCTGAGCTGACACTGTCCTGTCAAAGCTAGCATTAACTTTTCTGTTTCCTCACCAGAGACTGGCAGCTGGACACACGTGTCAGGATGGCTCAGTGGTCTGAGGTAACAGACTTAAGATCTTTCCTGCACAAATGGGCCTTGAAATGGACATGAAAGACTCATAATTTCATAGATCAGTGTCACCTATCACTGCTGTGGAGTCTATAATGTGAACCACTAAAGGGAAGAAGCGGCATCACCTGAACAGGGACTTGAACCCTGGACCCTCAGATTAAAAGTCTGATGCTCTACCGACTGAGCTACTCAGGCTTCTGATGGGTGCTTAATTCAATGAAATGAAATGAAATGAAATGAAATTAATTATTTCAGCTTGACTCAAACAAACAGCCCTGTCCCAGCCAGGGGTTGATCCTGCAGGTCATCTCTCTCTCTCTCTCTGTTTCCTGAAGGCCTCTCTGCCATTTACTAATTAAAATATACTCACAAAAAAACCAACTTGTTTCTATCATATGATGATGAAATCTAAAGGCTCTCTGATCATCACATTGAGAAGTTCATCTGGTTTGTGATATTTCTTCATATGATAGTGAGGTAAAATGTGTTCACATATAAGCCACCTTTTTAAAAAAATTTCTGAATTCCAGGAAGACTGACTGCACATCTGAAAAACTCTGAAGTGGTGAATGCACAACTTCCTGAACTTGTTTTCAGAATTGCTCCTTTTCTTTCAGCTCACTTCTAAAATTAATTTTATTTTACATTTTCTTGCTGAGGATAAAGCAGAGAGGAGGCTTCATCAGACAGACAATTTGCATGCATTCATACATGTAGAGTGGACAAAACAAGGTTGTTTCCATTTTCGAAGGACAGAGTGGCAATATTTTTACAGGACTCCATGGAACCCTGCAGGTGTAGTCTCATGCAGATGTGAAAGGAATTTCAGTCTTTTAAAAGTGTGGGCGGTCAAAAGTCAACCAAAATACCTTTGTCCCGAAACACACCTTACAGCAGGAGAGGTGAAAGAAAAGTGGTTTCTGTCAGAAGTACGATTTGAACCCACACCTCCAGGCGAGAGTGCGACCTGAGCGCCAGCTGCAGAAGGAGCGTGTTGGAGAAATGTTGGAGGCCACAATCATGTACACAAAGTCCAAAATTTATTTAAAAGCGAGAATCACACCCCTAGACCAACAAGCCCTTGGTGAGTGGCTCTTTTTTTTTTTCTTTTTTTTTTTTGAATAGAAAAAATTTTCCTTTTCATTCTGATCTTTATTCAAGCCTTCTTTATTGACAAGAAAGATCCAACATTAAGAACAGAACAGCTACACACAAACAAAGGAATCATTAACAGCCCTTCAAGAAGGGGGACCAGTGGGTGTGTGCCAACTACAGGGTCATCACACACCTGTTTGAAGCTGGGCCCCCACCCCACGCAAAATATCAGTGAAAAAGTCTGTCTCCTTTGTGTTTCGTCTGTGCTGGTTTGTATGGTATTATTTTTTAGCAAATCCACAGGTCACCCAGCCGTCGAATCCCATCCTCGTCGGTGGTTGCTTTAGTCTGTTTAAGTTGCAGCCTGCTATTCCAGTGAGAATTACCTATCCAGTCAGAATTATCCTCAACGTCAGCTGGTTAGAGCGTGTTGCTAATAACACCACAATCATGGATTTGATCAGACTGTGATAAATGACATTCTCCATGTTTTCCCAACCCAAATCTGTAAATATTAGTCAAAGGAGACAAGAAGAGGAGAGGGCGAACGGCTCCCTTCGATAGCTCAGTTGGTAAAAGCTGTAATACAGGAAGTGATGAGCAGGAACTCCACTGAGAGTGAAGCACTGCTGGGGTTTGAATGCAGGATGTCCTGTTTATAAGACAGACACTTTAAGCAGCTCAGCATCAGTGCTGCCAGTTTCTCTGCAGTTTTTCTCTAAAACCACGTCTGTGTCAGTCAACGCTTGTGCTCCTCACAATTGTGTGTCACTTCCACAAAGGTTGAAAGCTGTGCTTCCTCACAACAAGAAGGTGCCCTGTCCTTTGAGTAGAAAACTATCCAGGCTGGAAAATGCTGAGTCACAGGAGCATTGCTGTGTGTGGTTGTTGTGGCCGAGTGGTTAAGGCGATGGACTAGAAATCCATTGGGGTTTCCCCGCTCAGGTTCGAATCCTGCCAACAACGTTTACTTCCTTTTATGGACCAAGTTTCCCATTTGGGGAGAGACACAGCTGAGTGCTGTTGTTAGGACTCATCTAAGAGGATGAGAGCACTCACTGGTGCTCAGTTATCATTATCAAGGCCGGTGAGAGTGACACACCTTTAGTTCCACTTCCAGGTCATGGAAGCAATAATGAGAAGTCATTTCTACTGTGTGCTGTGCTGAAATAGCTCATTTGGGAGAGCGTTAGATTGAAGGTTTAAAGGTCCCTGTTTCAATCCTGGGTTTGTTGTTTTTTAATTATGGAGTTAAAGTCACTTAGTGTAACACATCACAGATTCTATGTCTTCTCCATGAACGCCTTTTATACCAGGCATTGGTTCTTAAGTTAAAGCCGAAATGAGAGATAAAATGTTATTCAGGAAATTTCAAATTGTTTATTCCCTTCACCTGTAATACACCTCTGACCAACCACAAAGGGACTCCAACCCACAGCCTTCTGATCCAAAGGCAGACTACTCATCCTTTAGGCCACGTGGTCTCTGAGTGTGGCTGACTTTAATGTCCTGTTGTCACATAATCGTCTGTTCCATCGTCTCTACCAGCACTTGACTGGATCCATCTTGATCACTGAGCTACATCCCCTGCATGGTGTGGCAGCTTTAGCTTCTGAGATCATGTGACAGGTAAAACTTTTGAGTGCATAAATAACAAAAAAAAGTGTTTTTGTCTTGTATGATAAATGCAATGTGCATTTGTGCTCCTTAGTTTTGGGGTTTGCTTCTCACTCTGGGTGCCATGAATTTTTCTCCCCTCGTAGATCGTTGGACTTTCTCCGTCATTTCCCACTTTGGACAAGGGTCAGTGTTTAAGTCCCACCTGCCCCAACAAAATTCTGGTGAAATACATAATACATATAACCATTCAACAGCATCACTAAGTCAGGAGCAGAACAGTACACATTACTGAGGAAAGCGATAAATGACATTCTCCATGTTTTCCTGTTAATCAGTGCTGCTGAAAAACTCCTGACATTTTCCAGTTTAAGTTATCACTCCTGGTGGGACAGTAAATGAATCTTTAGTGTGTATAAATAGCAGAGGATGGTTTCGATCCATCGACCTCTGGGTTATGGGCCCAGCACGCTTCCGCTGCACCACTCTGCTCATACCTGGCTGCGCTTCAGTCTCTTCTGGATCCGTGGGTTGAAAATCCTCTGTGCTGTGCCCCAGCTGATGTGGGTTGGTTAGATGATGGTAAAGTTTTATGTTGCATTGGCCAGGAATTGAACCCAGGCCTCGCACCTGGGAGGTGAGCATTTCACTGATGAAATGCCAGTCTTCTGCGTGACAGGCAGAGACACTGTCCACTATACTAACTCAGGAGCAGGAAAGACAGATATTACGTGGTGTGTGACTTCACTTCCTCTGTGAGTGGGTGAGTGGCTCTGAGTGGGTTTTAATTTGGTGGAAATGGACCCAAATATCTCTTTTAGTGCTAAAGGTTGCAGACCCCTGATCGAGGGGTATGATTCTGACTTTGGGTGCAAGAGGTTCTGTGTGTAAATCCCAGAGGAGCCCCTCATATGATGTGTCCACTGTCTGCAGTTCCACTATTCAAGTGTCAGTAAGTTAGACAACATGAATTCAGGAAGGCTTCTCTGACTTCAACAGGTTCAATTCAATTCAATGTGCTCTAACTGCTTATAAATGTCTCACTGGATCAAAAGCTTTGAGCTACGGTAGGCTATGTAATTATTTAAGTTTGATTTGTAAAAATTAGCCAAAGAAATTCCTTCACACAGGCCGGTTAGCTCAGCTGTTTAGAGCGTGGTGCTAATAACGCCAAGGTCATGGGTTCAATCCCCATACTGGCCACAAGCAGCATCTCTGAACTTGATGTTGTTCTCTCCATATACTTCAATGCAGCCTATAGTCTTTTTCCAACCAGTGGAACTGCCCCCTGGTGGTCATTAGAAGTACAGCTTAACTTATCAGATACAACAATAACACAAAGTTACAATGATCAGAACAAAGACTGCAGATAGATCATTTCCTTTGTAACAGTTTAGTGATTAGTTTCCAGCAGGCATTGTGCACCATGCAGGGGATGTAGCTCAGTGGTAGAGTGCATGCTTTGCCTGTATGAGGCCCTGCGTTCAATCCCCGCCATCTCCAGCGTTGATAATGAAGCACAGGAAGTACTTATCTTGTGCAACACCCTGATCTCTCAATTATCCACTCAGCTTGGAGCAATTTATCACAAATCAATTCATGACAATGAATTTATGACAAAACAGCAGCCATTGAAGTCCACTTAAAAGCAAACTCCTAATGTTTTGGCCTCTTTTTTTAAACTCACGTCAAAACATTATCATGAAGTTACGTCAAGTACATATAGAGCAGGTCTAGACTGCTCTGCCTTGAGTGGCCTTTTGCACAGGAAGTGCTTATCATGTGCTTATCATGTTGTAACCTACAGCTGATGAAAACCCAAAAGTAGTTTGTTTCTACAACATCTGACTTTAGCAAAAAGGAACTGCTGGGATTTAAACACAGGCTGCTTTAACCAGCCAACATACACAACCTTTATCTGCATTGAAATCATTCAGCCTGTTACCGGCTCAAATCCACAGCTCTCTACTCAGCTGTTTTTGCTGGATAGTATTTGGTTTGGTTTCACCTCTTCCACAAAACTTTAGGATGCTCCAAAGAGAGACATGAAGACTGTGCAGTTAATTTAGTTTAACAACCTTAAACTTGATCAATGAGGCACTGCTGGGATTTGAACCCAGGATCTCCTGGGTGACTCTTGCCAGAGTTTCTTTAGCATATAATAAACTGTCACATTAATGTCCTGAATGTGCTGTGTGTAAATAATGAGGTTCATCAAAACAAAGTCAGAACCAGAGCTCAGGCTGTTGGTACACAAACAAAGAAAGGCATACTTGTGGATTCGCAAGATTATATCAGGATCTGACCTTTTCCTGTTCTGATGTAGCTCAGTGATCAAGATGGATCCAGTCAAGTGCTGGTAGAGATGATGGAACAGACGATAAACTGACAACAGGACATTAAATACATAATACATATAACCATTCAACAGCATCACTGAGTCAGGAGCAGAACAGTACACATTACTGAGGAAAGCGATAAATGTTTTCCTGTTAATCAGTGCTGCTGAAAAACTCCTGACCTGTCTCATCATTCTCTGTTCTTTGGAGAACAAATTTAATCTGTCTACAAACCTGAAGGCAGGGTCTGTTCCATGAACACGACATGCTGACGTTCTTCAGACTGACACACTGCCTACTGCACCAACGAGGCCTGGAACCCGGAGTAAGTAAAAGAGGGAGAAGGAGGAGAGCTGTCAGTGTTTCAGTATAAACATACAGTACAGCCCTGACCACTGTTGTATCCAGGCAGTGCTGACTGCTGCTTTTCATGGAGAGCGGTGACCATTGCATTGGCCGGGAATTGAACCCAGGCCTCTCGCATGGGAGGCGAGAATTCTACCACTGAATCACCAATGCTGACTGCACAGCCAAACCCACCTCCAATATGATGGCAATGCAGAGTAGAGCGTAGCATATCTCCACTTGTCTTATGGAAGACCAAGTAATTCAAATTCAAGTAACCATCTGTCTGTCAGGATGGCCGAGTGGTCTAAGGCGCCAGACTCAAGGTAAACTCCTTCCTGCACTAAAGGGCATTCTGGTCTCTGAAACTTTGACTGTTTCATAATAAAGGAGTTAGGACTTAAAACACTAAAGCCACTAATCCCTGTGGCTCCCTCAGATCCAGGACCTTTAAGTCACTGCAGCTAATGGCTCGTTGGTCTAGGGGTATGATTCTCACTTCGGGTGTGAGCGGTCCCGGGTTCAAATCCCAGACGAGCCCTTAGGTTATATTGCCAATATCTTCCCAAAGTTTGTCTCCTGTGAAAAGCGGTCAACACATTTCCATCTGCTCAACACAGCAACAACCCCTTTGTCTTGTCCAGAAACTGCAAGCAAAAGCTGTAATACACTTATTAATACTAATACATACTAAGCCAGCAGCCTGCCCAGTGAGCTAATTCCGCTGTGCTAACATGGGAGAGCGTTAGACTGAAGATGTAAAGGCCCCTGGTTTTTGGCATCAGAGGAAAGAAAAGCAGCTTCTGTCAGAAGTACAGGAGGGAAGTACAGGACACAATACAGGAAGTGATGATTTCATCAGCTTGTTTCAGTGATGAGCAGGAACTCCACTGAGAGTGAAGCTCTGCTGGGGTTTGAATGCAGGATGTTCTGTTCAGTACTGCCAGTTTCTCTGCAGTCTGTCTCTCAGTGAACTTTTGTGCTCCTCAGAATTGTGTCCCACTTCCTCAAAGGTTTGAAGTGAAGTGTGAGTCTGAAGAGGTGCTGCCTTTGATCCATCACCTGATGATGTCACCTGATGATGTCACAATACTAAAAACTGAGCTGACTCCTGTGTACTGTAGCTCAGTGGTAGAGTGCATGCTTTGCATGTATGAGGCCCCGGGTTCAATCCCCGGCGTCTCTAGGATTTATAGTGAAGTGTGTCTCTGAATGAATGAGTCTCTCTCAGTTGATCCCCATGTGTGTTAAAATTGTTGAGTCTTCTGTAAGCAAGAAGAGGGCTTGTTGTCATTATGACCTTCAAGATTTTATGATCAAATATGAAGAATAGGGACAACAGTACTTTTTAACCTACTCATCCACTTTTATAGAAAGTTTATGGTCCTTAACTTATCAGACACAACAATAACACAAAGTTACAATGATCAGTCCAGGGACATTTCTGTGCGACTTTGTGCGCTTGCGCTCATCCATTTGAAGCGAACGTGAAAGAGTGACATATGCATCTGTGTCGCGTTGGAGATCAATGAAAGACAGGAACTGCCTTTGATCTCCAGTGACGTCACACAGTCTCGTTGTGGAGTTATGAGTTGTTGATGTTGTTCTGTAAAAATCTGCATCAGTGAAACATTCATTCATACGCAAGGACATCACGTATATTGTTGGAATAGAAAAGCTTATTTTTTCTGTGTGTGCTCTGAGAAAGAGGCTCCTACTTCCTGTACTTCCTGTGCTTAATGATCAACGCTGAAGATGGCGGGGATTGAACCTGGCGCCTCACACAGACTGGTTGTGAGTTAAACTACTAACCCTTCGTGTGACTCTGTGGCGCAATGGTAGCGCGTCTGACTCCAGATCAGAAGGTTGCGTGTTCAACTCATGTCAGATCATCTGTTTGTACTTTTGGTAAACGCTCACATACTCTGTGGTGCAGCAGGAAGTGTTTTTCTGATGATCCATTTCATTTCTTCACATCACAGACAAATTCAGAATTTCAGGAGGACTATTGGACTATCTTAGCATCTCTGACTGCACATCCGAAGGCACAAGATGACGACTTCAAATCCCTGTAAGATCAAAGCTGCTGCTCTCCAAGTTGAAGAGCTGCCTTTGTGGCTGCAGGCTGTCATGTAGCTCAGCTGCAAACCGATCCAACGAACGCTGTAGATCTCAGGCTGATGGTGCCAAAAGGACCACATCATCTTAAAAACCCTTCGACCTTCCACGTCTCCACGACAATACCATTTGACAACTTTGACAACCTTTGAGTTCACCATCAACAGAAACACAGCAACACAGCAACACAGAAAGGTCAACATGTCTCTGTGGTGCAATCGGTCAGCGTGTTCGGCTGTTATCTGAAAGGATGGTGGTTCAAGCCCACCCAGGGATGTCCTTTCTTTAAACCCCGATGTGGACAGGATCTCCGCCTGTCTTGTAGAAGACTGGGATTTCAATTCCTGAAGGGGGAATGTGTCTTGTGTTGTGTGTGTAAATAATGAGGTTCATCAATACAAAACGCCACACAAGTCAGAACCAGAGCTCAGGCTGTTGGTACACAAACAAAGAAAGGCATACTTGTGGATTCACAAGATTATATTAGGATCTGACCTTTTCCTGTTCCATCAGTAACCATCAAAGGAGATGCTGATTCTGTGATGTCACAAAGGTTCTAATGACATCACAGAGATCAAAGACTCCTCCCACTTTTTTCTCATGACCTCCACCATAGAGTGCTGCCTGCTGCAATAATGCTGCCTTTAATAGAAGTTTAGGAACATTTGAGGAAAGAATACAGTTTGAAATGTCTGTTTATTGTTTATCACTTGTTAGGATCCCCAGGTGCATGATAGCATTTTTATGTTATGGGGTCAATCACCTACATTTTTCAATAAAAAGGCTTTCCCTGACCGGGAATCGAACCCCGGCCGCGGCAGTGAGAGTGCCGAATCCTAGCCACTAGACCATCAGGGAACGTCTGGACACCAATACAACCATTTTTATGGACTTAACTTCCATCAAAGGTGAGCATTTCAAATTAGAGCGGGTTTTTAACCTGATGCAGCTGTAGCTGCCCAGGATAGTTTAGTTTTTACTTTTGATGAACCTCAAATAAGTTACTTATTTTGGCCTTCTCTTGTGGCCGTATCTTCAAAGAGCTAAAGTCTTGTGGAGAAAAACTGAAAAGTCTGACAATGTTTTTGAAAGCAGATGCAGTATATCCAGATGACCTTTGAATTAACCTTCAACAGGTTTCAAGCACATTTAGAGATCATTAATGATGGACCTCAAGTCAGACACTTTGGATAATTCTGCCGACAGACTAAAGAGGGCTGAACACCGACGAGGATGGGATTCCAACCCACGCGTGCAGAGCACAATGGATTAGCAGTCCATCGCCTCCTGAGCAGGAGTTGTGCCTTCATTGGCAATTTGTTTTGATGAACATCTACCACTGATCTACATCCTCTTTGGATCTTTACCTAACCACAGAGGCTCTGAGCTGCTGCAGCAGGTGAAAAGAGAAACTGTCTGATGAAGCCTCCTCTCTGCTCACAGTTGGTTTGTGAGCCTCCTTTTTGAGTGGTGGTTGAATGTTATTTTGGTTTTTTTGTCATATTTTAAGGCTGTACAGAGATGCTTGGGAACATGTGAAACTTGGTCCATGAAAACAACTAACCGTTGTTGGCAGGATTTGAACCTGCGCGGGGAAACCCCAATGGATTTCTAGTCCATCGCCTTAACCACTCGGCCACAACAACAACGCACAGCAATCTGTGGGTCTCTAATCTGAGGGTCCAGGGTTCAAGTCCCTGTTCAGGTGATGCAGCTTCTTCCCTTTAGTGGTTCACATTATAGACTCCACAGCAGTGACAGGTGACACTGATCTATGAAATAATGAAACCATGAGTCTTTCATGTTCGAGGCCCATTTGTGCAGGAAAGATCTTGAGTCTGGCACCTCAGACCACTGAGCCATCCTGACACGTGTGCCAGAAAAGTTAATGCTCGCTTTAAGCACAGCTTCCAACTCTTTTTGAGGGAATTCTACTGGAGATGACAAACCTGGAGGGGAAGCGTGTGTTTGGGGACATCTGGAGAGAATTGGACCTGGTAGACCTCCAAACCTACCTGGGAGGTAATCCAGACAAACTAGGTTCAGTCCAAATAGTTCCAGCTTTGTTGTCGCTTCTGTCTGCAGAACTCAAAGGTATCTGGCAGGACCATGATTGTCTTTTGAGCTTCTTTAACAGAGTGAACTCTACTGTGGAGGTCATGACAAAAAAGTGGGAGGAGTCTTTGATCTCTGTGATGTCATTAGAACCTTTGTGACATCACAGAATCAGCATCTCCTTTGATGGTTACTTTGATATTGCATTTCCTCATATGTATAGAGTGGACAAAACCAGGTTGTTTCCATTTTCCAAGGACGGTGAACCTGACTGACGAACTCCCATCACATCGGAAATTGATGCCAGGGGAAACATTTGGGGGCGTCAGATTTTTACAGAACAGCATCAACAACTAACATGCATACGTCACACTCTCACATTCACTTCAAATGGATGTGTACCTGGCTGCAGTATCTGGACAAGAGAAAAAGAAAATAAATATTCTCCTTCGAGCCGGATTTGAACCAGCGACCTAAGGATTTCAACCATCAGCCTCTACAGTCCTCCGCGCTACCAACTGAGCTATCGAAGGGATGAAGCTGCTTTCTTGGACCAGTGTATACTGTAATTTTGTGGTTCATGCTGTGTTGAGAGCAGTTGGTGATTTTTTTTGGAATTTCAAACCATCAGCCTGAGATCTACAGCACTCATTGGATCGGTTCACAGCTGATCGTGAGCTGAGTGTGAGTTTCCGGGCGCTCCGGCTTCTCCGGTGTGTTGAGGGGCCCTTGCTGGCGGTCTGTTCCCCTGAGGTTAGTCTGTGTTGTGCAGGGTGCGTAATAATTTTTGTCTCCCTGTGGACAAAAGTTCAAGAAGGCAGTGAAAGATGATACCAACACCAGGTGGGCTGAACTGAGAACCATCACAGTCAAACAGTTTGTGTTTACACGCAGTTTGGCAGGGGGCACCGAGATTTGAACTGGGGACCTCTTGATCTGCAGTCAAATGCTCTACCACTGAGCTACACCCCCCATAAACACACACAGCCCATCACTACAGATCAGCAGGTCTGACTGAAAACATACTGTAAAGTAAGAACCACAGCACTGCTGGGGTTTGAATGCTTAGGGTGCGAGAGGTGCTGGGTTCAAATCCTGGATGAGCCCTTATGTTATTTCGCCAATATCAGTTGCTGACCATCATGACTCTTACCAAAGTCTGTGCAAAGCGGTCAATCACCACATTTCCATCTGCGCAACAACCACTAAATTACTGTTTCTCTTGTCCAGAGATTGCAAGTAAAAGCTGTAATACAGGAAGTGGTGAGCCAGAACTCCACTGAGAGCAAAGCACTGCTGGGGTTTGAATGCAGGATGTCCTGTTTACAGGACAGACAGTTTAAGCAGCTCAGCATCAGTACTGCCAGTTTCTCTGCAGTCTGTCTCTGAAACCACGTCTGTGTCGGTCAACACTTGTGCTCCTCACAGTTGTGTGTCAGAAGAGACTGACTGCCTGATTAGATCGCACACAGGCTCAAAACTTGCACTTCCTCACACGTGAAGAGTGGACAAACCAGGTTGTCTAAATGTCAAGTGAATTTCAGTGTTTCACTGGTAAGATTCAGGTTCCACCGAGATTTGAACTCGGATCGCTGGATTCAGAGTCCAGAGTGCTAACCATTACACCATGGAACCCTGCAGGTGTGCGCTCAGATAGATGTGAAAGGAATTTTAGTCTTTGAAAAGTCGACCAAAATACCTTTGTCCCCAGACACACCTCACAGCAGTAGAGGTGAAAGAAAAGTGGTTTCTGTCAGAAGTGGGATTTGAACCCACGCCTCCAGGGGAGACTGCGACCTGAGTGCCAGCTGCAGAAGGATTGTTCAGGAAAGTGTTGGAGGAATGTTGGAAGCAACAATCATGTTCACAAAGTCCAAAATTCGTCAGCCAATCGGTGTCAGTGTGGCCCCAGCCTCAGCATGCTGGAGAAACAGGACACAGCCACAGCGACAGTAGGAAGGAGGAATGCCCTCTGCCAACAGTGGCAAACAGCCGCCTGAGTGAAAAACAGGATCATCATCAAAATGTATTCTTTCATCAAATGTTCCTAAACTTCTATTAAAGGCAGCATTATTGCAGCAGTCAGCACTCTATGGTGGAGGTCATGAGAAAAAGTGGGAGGAGGGATAATCTTGTGAATCCACAAGTATGCCTTTCTTTGTTTGTGTACCAACAGCCTGAGCTCTGGTTCTGACTTTGTTTTGATGAACCTCATTATTTACACTCAGCACATTCAGGACATTAATGTGACAGTTTATTTTATGCTAAAGAAAATCCTTATTTGTCTCAGTGGACTTGGCTCATCATGTTTTGCTGACTAACTGGTATTGGAGTTGTGTAGAAAAAACAGAAAGATCTGACAACAGCTTTGAAAGCAGATACAGTCGGTCCAGATAAACTTTGAATTAACCTTAAACAGGTTCCAAGGATATTTAGAGAATGTTCAAGAAGGACCAACATGGACAGGCAGGAATCGAACCCACTACAAAGATCTGACATTCAAAAACACCCACACATAAAGTAACCATTAAAGCCCTGCATGGAGTCATCATGAGCAAACACCAGCTGCTGTTTTCACCCAGGTGGCTGCTACATGGGTTAACCTTGTGACTATGGTGTTGTCAGCAAAAAGGCTTTTCTGTTACAGATTGCTGAATTACTTGAAGGACTCTGCAGCTGGCCAGTATGGGGATTGAACCCATGACCTTGTCATTATTAGTACCACTCTCTAACCAGCTGAGCTACCTGGCATGTTTAGCATCGTTTAGGCTAATTAGAAAAGGACAAACAGCTGTCCCAGGTAGGAGGCTCAATAAACTCTGAGTCATACAAAAGGGCTGTGATTTTGCCCCTTTGCATGCAATGGTGGTATAGTGGTCAGCATAGCTGCCTTCCAAGCAGTTGACCCAGGTTCGATTCCCGGCCATTGCAGCTTAAATGTGTGTCTACAATTTAACTTTGTTTTATGTTTGTTTTCCTTCCAGAAATCCTGAAATACTGTAGATCTCTGGCCGATGGTGCCAAAGTCCTCCAGCTACGGGCCTGTAACCTGGTTTGAGTCCCATCTTGGGTGGTTTACAGCAGAGTGGTGCAGCGGAAGCGTGCTGGGCCCATAACCCAGAGGTTGATGGATTGAAACCATCCTCTGCAACAGCTTTTTAGCAGTCACGATCCAAATTCTGTTGAAGGTGAATTCAAAGGTTATCTGGATGTACTGTATCCGCTTTCAAAAGCTTTGTTTTTCTGTTTTTTTTCTACACAAGACTTTAGCTCTTTGGAGATACGGCAACAAGAGAGCCCATGCTTTGCATGTATGAGGCCCTGTGTTCAATCCCTGGCATCTCCAACGTCGATAATAAAGCACAGTGCTCATCTTGTCAAACACTCTGATCTCTCAGTGACCCACTCAGTGTAGTTGTCCTTGTCACATCAAAACATCATAATGAAGTTACATCAAGTGCATATAGAGCAGGTCTAGGCTCTCAATAATATTAAGAGTACAATATTTCGACTTTTATTTTGAGAGCAGGAAGAAGGATATCCAATACATTAAGTTGGGGAGTCTTGTTGAACAAACAGCCCTGTTCCAGCCAGGGGTTGATACTGCAGGTCATCCCTCTCTCTCTCTCTCCCTGTTGTCCCTGCTATTCTTCATATTTGATCATAAAATCTTTACAGTCATAATGTATTGAAATTCACATCCCCATTTCAAGTGCATGTGATTACACTGAAATAATATCAAAGATTTGTGAGTGCTAACAATGACACCATGGAACCACATGTAGCTGTGTGAAGTTTGCTGGAGGAAATGTTCTCATCCTCTTAGATGAGTCCAAACAGCAGCACTCAGCTCTCTCATACCTTAATGCCTTGCAGATTACAGAGATTCTCAAACATGCTGTGTCTCTCCCCAAATGGGAAACTTGGTCCATGAAAACAACATTATTCGCAGGAATTGAACCTGCACAGGGACAGCCCCATGGATTTCTAGTCCATCGCCTTAACCACTCAGCCACAACAACACTCAGATGACTCAGCCTTCTCCAGCCTGCATAGTTTCCACAGTCTCATTGTGGAGTTATTAATTGTTGATGTTGTTCTGTAAAAATCTGCATCAGTGAAACATTCATTCATACGCGAGGACATCACGTATACACGTATACCTCAGAAGTTACTTGACGGTCAGAAATGTAAATGATCGATGTCCAACACCGTGGAGGTGATGTTTGCAACTACACGAGGCCACATTCCCAGAAGTAGACCAGAAGAAAGCTACAACGGAGTCCTCTGGGAGTGTGGCCATTTTGTTTACTTGTGACACTCTGGTTAATGAGCTTATTATAGAAAAACGCACATCTTCTCCCCGTCGGGGAATCGAACCCTGATCTCTGATCCTAGGATGGTATGAAGTGGACACAGCTGCTCTACATGAAAAGTGATACAACTGTGGTCAACTCCTGTCTGCAGTCAGACTCATCACTCATCAGCTGGATGAGGCTGATGAAAAAAAAAAAGGACTCCTTCGAGCCGGATTTGAACCAGCGACCTAAGGATATCAGCTGTAAGCCTCTACAGGCCTCCGCTCTACCAACTGAGCTATCGAAGGGAGCTGCTGGTGCTCAGCGGATTCAGTAACAGCTGAGTTTTCTTTAGTCCAACAACTGCTGTCCATTCCTACCACAGGGAGCCACAGGCTTTAGTGTTTTCAGTCTTAACCCCTTTATTGTCAAAAAGGGTTATCATATTCTCATTTTATGCAGATTTTTCATTCACTTTGGTTCATAAAAAAAACTTTGCAAGGAGTGGGATTTGAACCCACGCCTCCATTCAGACTTAAGTCTGGCGCCCGAGACCACTCGGCCATCCTGACATGTGCCCAGCTGCCACTCTCTGATGTGGTTCGACTCCCGGTATGGGAATTTACTTTACAACAACAGACCTACCACAAGTATGCCTCACCTGCTCTAAGACTCTTCACGACTTTTTAAGGATGTTCTCTGTTCTTGTTGTGAATGAAGATGAAGTACGTATGTACGTATGTACCCTCAGATTAAAAGTATGAATCTTCCAACTGAGCTACTCAGGCTTCTGATTGGGGCGTATTCCAGATGAAATGATCTGGCCTCGTAAAAAGAGCCGATCTCTGAATGTGCTCCTGCTGCTGGCTCTCTCTCAGCTGATCCCAGCTGATCTGCTCCGAGGCTGACAACCAAATGTACCTCATGTAAGTCAAGCGATGAAATGAGTTCATCCTCTCATCTGAACTTTATCTGGGGAGATGAAAATAAATGAGTCACATTTGTGTTTGAAGTGAATGAAGTGATTTGTGTTTCACTTCATTCGTTTCATTCGCTCGCGAGACGAGTCATGTGCTTCTTTGTGCGCATGCGCTCATCCATCCGAATCGAATGCTCGAGTGCGACGTATGCGGTGGTGTCGCGTGGGAGAGGATGAAAGACAGGAAATGGCTTTGATCTCCTTGTGAGTCCCTCTACTGTCTGCTATGTGGATCTTCGCTTCATATATCCTGGTTGCTGTGAAGCCCCGCCTCTGTGTTGGGAGGCTCCGCCTCCACCTGTGGGGAGGCTATAAAAGCCAGACTCCCTCAGCTGATGCTCTCTCTCCTGGACGGCCTGGATCCTGTTTGGTTTGAGTATCTTATTTTGACACACACGGCTTTCAATATCCAACATTTTCATCCCACACTGATGACTGACTTCACACCTCACACTGCTTTATTGGTTTTGTATTTGTTTGTTATGACGTGGTGTACAATAACTTGTGTTTTGAGGTATCATTGTGGCCCTCCCTTCTTTGTTGTGGCCTAAATTAGCGGGTCATTTTCTCTGTGTAGGTGTGTGTTGTGTTAGATTTTCTTTGTGAAGTGTAGAAATGTTTGGGCTGGTAGTTTTGCTGTTTTATAATGCTGATTTAATGAAGTGTGGAGGGGAGGAGAATTCAGAGTTCAGTAGTTTTCAGTCAGCAGTTGTTTGGTGCTGTGGAGTGAATTGTTTGTAGTTGCAGGTCGCTGCATGTGCTCAGACAGTGTTTGGCTGTAGGAGGTTTTTTTTGGCTGGAGCATCTGTTTGTTCCCCCAAACAGGCCGTAGCAGCAGTTCCTCATAAGGAGGGACTGTTGGCTTTGTTGTGTTGCAGGGCTGTTTGTTGTTTTTGTATGCTGTCCGTGTGGTTAGCAGCAGTTGTCTCGGGGGCACCTTCTGTAGCGTTGGCTGGGGCAGTTAGCCGTCCACAATGCAAGCGGGTTTTAGGTGCATAAGTACCCACCACCAGTACGCATACGAAGACTAGGGTGGAGTTAGGCAGTTTAGGGGGGAGGCTCCTTTCTCTATAAATCCTCTCTATGGCTGTTCACTGTCTGAGTTGTAGCAGGGTCTCTGATATTGCAGACAGAATTTGATGTCTTTTTCTCTAGTGACCATAGTAGCTGAGTTTTTGCAGCATCCTGTGCTGTAGTACACTGTCTCAATTTAAGAAGGGGGTTTGTTGACTTGGCTTTGCACTTAGGCTGCAACGAACCTGAGCACTACCAGACTGAGTGATAATGGATGTGGCTATGTCCATCCTGATTCTGTTGATGTCTTCTCTGCCTGTGGGAAATTCCATTGAACTGCCAGTGAAGATGTGATCTGCAAACTGAAAGTGTAAGAGCTCGTAAATCACAGGTCCCCCAATGCGTGATGATGGCATATACCGGAGTGCGATGTAGCCGAGCTTACTTTTAGAGCAAACACTCCACAAGATGTTGTCTTGTTGCAGTGGGTGAGGCACAATGTCGCAGGTCCACCGTGACACATTGACAGTTTTCTCATCAGGGCTCTAAGGAAAAAATGTGTAAATGTTACTGAAGCAACCAATTCAGTTAGATGAACAAGAATGACCCAATGTCACTGGTTTGTGAAAATATAGTATACCTTGTTGTCTCCAATCACCTTTTTGTCTTTGTAGGTGACTCTCCCATTGAGTCAACAAGGAGAGCTTTCTTTTTTTGATGGGTATATGGCCTGTACATAAATAAATATTTATATGTAAGCCCAATTTTTTTTTTATTATGGGAACAGTCTTTCTTTGACACATGGGCCTACTTATTTCTATCACAGGGAGCCACAGGCTTTAGAGTTTTCAGTGCTAACCCCTTTATTGTCAAAATCATATTCCTATTTTATGCAGATTTTTCTTTCACTTTGGTTCACAAAAGGCTTTGTCAGGAGTGGGATTTGAACCCACGCCTCCATTCAGAGAAACCAATGGTGACAGTCATTAACAACACCTATAATCATATCAGAGGCATCCAGCTGAGGGAAAGGAGAAAAAAAAAATCTGACTTTTCTAGGTTCATTATAGCCCATCTTGTGTGATAACTGATGGCTCGTAATTGCAGCACTGAAAAAATTAACTCTCAGCTTTCATTCTCATAGCCGTGACCAGCACCAGCACCACCTCCATCATGTTGCAGCACACCTTAAGCCTTTGAGTCTTTCTCTGCCATGTAGCTGTTATGGCAAAGTTGTCCATGTGGTAGACATTTTCCTTTGCCACATGCTGCCTCACCATGATATTTAGATATGCATTTATCACCTGCAGTATAACATTAAAAAAAAGATTACTACTTTGCAGGGAGAAGCATTATGCCTTGCAAAATTCAATGAACATGCACCTCACTCTCCAACTCCTTTCCAGGGCCCAGCTGGAAGATGTCCTTATGTGATATTTTGTAGGGCCCAACCTTTGCCAGCAGCACCTGGCAATCATTGCCACCCCACGCTTTTGTGATACCTGTGACACATAGCACACTTAAACAGTGTTAAATTAAAAGGTCATTGTTAAGTATAAATCACTTACATCTACGCACAACAGAGTCTATGTGGTCCATTCTGCACAAGGCTAGAGACTCCTGTGAAGGTGAAGATGCTAAATATAATGGTGTATGATTTGTTAAATCTAAGGGTGATAGTACAGAGGATGGAGCAGGTGGTCATTTACAAGATGATTTGAGAGCTGTACCTGAGGGATGATTACTGGGTTTTTTTGAGAGGTCCAACAGGGCAGGGGCAAGTAGAGGTTTTTTTTTTTTTTTGTTTGTTTGGTTTTTTTTGGTGGTTCTTCGTTGGAGGATTTTATTTTGTGGGGTATGCAGGGTGTTGGCTGTAAGAATGGTTTCAGGTGGTCTATGTTGATTTTTGGATGTTGGCTCCCATTGTCATCCACCAGGTCTGCACTTTTGTTTTCGATCTTTGTAATGGTATATGGCCCCAACCAGGTATGCTCTAGTTTCCCCCCTTTTCTCTGCTGCAATCTCACAATTTTTCTCAAGACCCTCTGGCCAACAGAAAAGATGGATTTGATTGGCAGTTTTTGCCTTTTATCTTGCCTCTTCAGGACATTCTCCCTCACCAGATTGTCCAACTGCTCTTTCAAGGCAATGCCAGAGGACACCACTGATCTGGCAACCATCTCCTCCACTGAGCTGCCCATCTTTCCAATAAAAAGATAGATTAAATGTAATTGTAATGCTCAAATTACCTGACGTAATTGAGACATCCATTCCGTGTAGTCCTCTGGCACTTCACATGGATAGCGTGCCTCAAACCCAAACATTAGAAAGTAGGGGGAGAACATGGTGGTGAGGTGTGGTTTGGTGCGTAGGCTAAACATAACGGCATCCAAGTAATTGTCCCACGTCTTTGGCTTGTCAGCGACAAGTTTGCGTAACGCACTGTATAGTCACAAGGAAATGCATGTCAGTCATCATGGTTTTCAAAATGACATCAATATTATAGAAGAGCTACTTTTAGACTGTGCTGAAAACATTTTTTAAATTACAGATTCACCTGTGAATTGTCCCATTCAGGTTTTCCACAATATGGCGCACAAAGAACTTGCAAATCTTGAGATTCAGCTGTTTAAAAAAAAAAACAAAACATGAGTACAGTTTAGCAGCAATGCATTGCACAGACTGTAGACAGGACCATAATGGTTCTTTCACCAAGCCAACACTAACCTCATTAACAAATTCTGTTCCTTGATCGGCCAAAATGCACGGCGATGCACCAAGCCTATAAAAAATTGTAATAATGCACTCGGCGACCACCTCGGCACTTTTATTTGGGATGGTGTGCGCCTCTTCCCATTTGGTGTAGTAATCCACCATCACACACGTAGCAGTTGCCATCATCAGTGGTCGCCAGTTGTCCCACGAGGTCCATTCCCACCAACTCCAGAGGACAGTCCACCTGAAAAATCAAATTATGTTCTCTTATCATGAACTAATTTTTTTTTTTTTTTTTTTTTTTGTTAAGTATTCAGTAAAATGAAAGCCTTTTTACATACATGTATCGGGATATATTCCTGTTCCTTTTTGAGGGAGAGCCTGCTGAACTGGCATTTTGCACACTGTGAAACCTGATGGTTCAAAAGCAGATATTGGAAATGCAGTCCACAGAACTACAATGTATGGATAAGCTCAATATATCATACAGTTCAATTAAATAATTCCATTTACCCATTTGTCCAAGTCTACCCCCATTCCAGGCCAGTAAAACCTGCCGCTGACGGCATATTTGGTTTTTTTGGGTTCCACAGTGGCCTCCCTCTGCACTGTCATGGAACTGCTTGAAAATGTCACTGGCCTCCTCCACGCCAACCACCACTTTCCTGAGCAACTCCGTATCGTTTTTTGACGAAAGGTAATACAAAGTATCACCTTTTGTAACAAGGTGGTTGTCAGCAGCGTACAAGAATCTGATTATCTGATTAGTTATTATTGCCCTGTCAGAGAGTTAGAGCTGGCAATCAGGGAATCATTTTTAACCTTTAACCCTAACCCTAACCTTTCATTTGGAACCGAGCGGAGCGCCTGCGTATAACATATTTCTGTTCCTTTGATATCCCAACAGGATAGGAACCATTTTTCTTATAGTTGACCAGCTCGTGAAACTGAGATTCTCCAGTGGCCACCGTCACTTTGAGTCACCGAAGTGGAAAAGATCCTTCTCGACGACAGTGTTGTGTTTTGCCTACATCTGAGCTGAAGATGCAAATAAAATAATCTAAATCAGCTTTTATTTTGAAATGCTTGTGTGGTGCAACAGCTCCTGTTCTTTCTGTAGCTCAAAGCGTCTAGTGGCTAGGATTTGGCGCTCTCACCACTGTGGCACAAACACAGCAAAACATATTAAATGATAAAAATAAAGATTTGAAGAAGGAATGAAAATAAAAGTGAACTGTGGATGGCAGCCTGCTGTTGATCTGACTGAACAACAATGCAGAAACCTTTATGTTGTTGTTTCTCCGTCTTGTACAGCACACAGTGGAAATGACTTCTCATTATTGCTTCCATGACCTGGAAGTGGAACTAAAGGTGGTCACCAACGAGGCCTGGAACGCAGAGGAAGAAAAAGAGTGAGACCTGTCAGTGTTTCAGTATAAACATACAGCCCTGACCACTGTTGTATCCAGGCAGTGCTGACTGCTGCTTTTCATGGAGAGCAGTGGCCATTGCATTGGCCGGGAATTGAACCCAGGCCTCTCACATGGGAAGTGAGAATTCTACCACTGAACCACCAATGCTGACTGCACAGCCACACAGTCTTTTGTGGGCGTTTCATGTTCTTGTAGCAACCTGGCTAGTTCGTAGAGCATGAGAGTCTAAATCTCAGGGTTGTGGGTTTGAGCCCCACGTTGGGTGATTAAATAGCTTTATAGACCTGAAGATACCCAGCAGAACTCTGCCTCTGCCAGCTGGCCTTCTTCCACAGTGGATCCTGGTGCCATGTGTTCACCAGGCAGGTGATGCCCCCTGACTGGATCTGCAGCTCAGCTGCCTCATACACAGCTGACTGCAATGGACTGTGTAGCTGACACTGTCCCATCAAAGCTAGCATTAACGTTTCTGTTTCCTCATCAGAGACTGCCAGCAGGATGTTGGATGCAACTAAGTGAAGTTTCCAAGAAGGACTCTGCTAATCATGTCTATTGAATGTTGTTGAAGAACACATGCAAACAACTAAGCCAAAGCACCACAAAGATGTACAGAGGATCTGAAATTATTGCAATATAAGTGGCTGACCATCATGACTCCTACCAAAGTTTGTCTCCTGTGAAAAGCAGTCAATCATTAATATCCCTTCTCCTCAGCACAGCATGAGCCACAAAACTACCAGACAGCTCCATAGTGTAACGGTTAGCACCCCTATTGACTGAAAGGCAACAGAGGGGCTCATCCAGGATTTGAACCCAGGACCTCTCGCACCCTAAGCGAGAATCATACCCCTAGACATCACAGAATCAGTATCTCCTTTGATGGTTACTGATGGAACGTTTGTGGGTTTTTTTTTTGTTTTTTTTTATTAACCTCATTATTTACACACAGCACATTCAGGACATTAATGTGACAGTTTATTATATGCTAAAGAAACTTTGGTAAGACTCATGATGGTCAGCCACGTATGTTGGGGGTATTTTCAGATCCAAAATACATCCCTGTACATCAGAGTGGTGCTGTGGCTTAGTTGGTCAAAGTGCCTGTCTAGTAAACAGGAGATCCTGCGTTCAAATCCCAGCAGTAGGGTTAGGGACTGTCTTTGTCAATTTTATGGAGTGATATTTCCTAATTATGTAAATTGTTATTTGTGTTGACATTGTTTCTTTTAATTAAAATAAAAGAAATATCCTTTCATACCTCTATCCTTTTCTGTTTGATCCCCAACAGTGCCCATTAGTTTAAAATATAGAAAACCTAAAGTAGGATTTGATTCCATAACAGCAGGACAAAGTGTGTCATTAATCTTCTGGATTCTACAGACTGAGTTCATGTTCTGATAGATTTATTTTACAGCTGTAGTAACAATAAATCTCCAGCAGGTGGAAGTATTGCTGCTCAGATGTCATGTACACTGTGGGACACACAATACTCACAGAGGACTTTATTGTGCTGCAGTGAGATGTATAAAAAGCTCCAGTTCTACAGTCAGAAGATGTCCAGTCTGAAGGTGGATGAGTTCTGACTGCAGAAGAAAGTTTCAGAGCGTCTTCCAATGGCTGATTATTGATCTGTGATCAGGTTATGAGCTATAAACATTGATCATCTTCATTACAAACCAATTCCAAACAATACGTAAACTCCATGTCTGAATGGAGGTGGATGTGTGAACGTGTGTTAAAATCAGAGAGAATTTACACTCATTCAACTCAAATCCAGGAACATCCCAAACATGACTATTAGTCCTGTCTGAGAGTTTCCTCCACTGACAGCAAACATACTGTATATCCATACTGATCACTGTGATAAGGTTTGAATCATCTCTGTGAGAATCCCACATGAAGCTGTCAGTCCTGCTGGATACACACACATCCCACTGAACACATTTTACCTCACTATCATATGAAGAAATATCACAAACCAGATGAACTTCTCAATGTGATTTTGTAAATCTCTTTTACTGGTAACTGGTAACACATAAGGAGGACATTAAATCATACAGTTGCACATGAATTCCACAGAATGACCCTCTGATGTTTACTGAACATCCATCCATCTCAGGTTCTAGACCCAACCACTAAATTCTCATTATTAACTACAGACTACATAGTCTCTGCGTTACACACATGAAGACAACATCATGTGTTTAAGGTGATGTTGAGCTGAACAGGACTTGTATTGAACACACAGAGGGAGTGCACCGTTCCTGGAGATACTGCAATACCAGGTCGATGCGTGGAGTGGACGGAGCAAGCCCCTATTCCATCTCCCTGTTCCAAAAATCTATTTAATATATGGTCCCCGGGTAGGGGACGTATCAGATATTAAACTGATAAGAACAGATACTACACTTGATCTTAGCCAAAAGGCCGAGAAGCGATACCGCTCAGCTGTCGGAGGTAACGGAGTGTTTCTCCGCACCGACCCGCTCAGTGAGGGGTCAGAGTCGGCTTCAGTAACAACATCACTCCGAGAGAGAGACACAAACAGAAGACATGAAGGAACGAAGGAGGGATCAGAAAACAACCACAGACATGTTATTTTCACAAAGTTACGTTGTAGAGCAAAGAAAACGTCTCTTTTTGGTCACCTGTAAAACTTCATATCTATGTCAATTTACCAGCTGAATATTATTGTGAAAACATCAGTTTGTCCTCTCATGTGATTGGCCTCATGGTGTGTCCATCAAAATAACCCCCCTGTCTGCACGGATTCTCTGAAGATTCAGCTCTCCTCGACTGGACTCGGCTTTTTTCCACCGAAAGAGAGAATACTAAAATGAAAGAATATCTTTGTTATCCACAGAATAAAACCTCAAATTACATATTTAAAATAGCATTCAAAGTACTTTAACCCATCATAAGCGTAATGCTAACATGCAATAGAACACGCCATAGACCGGCTAACGGGATTAGCATCAGTACCGCGATCATTTTAAAGAGTCACTGAACTTATTTCAACTCAAACATGGCGTGGTGTTACTAAAGTCAGTCTGGACAAATGTAACACTCAGAATCGGATCAATGAAAACGCTCCAAATGACGTCACCACATTCAGCAAGCAATACTCCTCAGAACAGAGAAAAATCTGGTGACTAAGTCACACTTCCACGAAGTTATTTCCGGAAAATTGCGTAACCTGGAGTAAATGTTGGAAGTCCCTGTCTGTGTGCTCTGACCCAGCTTCTTTGTCTGAGGGTCCTCTTTGAAAAGATCCTCACTGATGACTTTGCTTTCAGTCACATCTGTCCTCATTCAACTGATTCATCAATTAACTGTTGTTAGAAACTGTTTGTTCATTCTCTCGTTTCAGCATTAGGAAGCAATGCCTGCTATAAAAGGAATTCATGTGGGAGACCTAGAATCCGTGATGTGTTACACTAAGAGCTCAGTCATCATCAGCCATCACATTCACCTGATTTTGTACACAGGCTGGATCCAGAGCAGAGCTGGGCATTATACAACGCGCACGATTGCTGAACACTCTATGGCCTATGAGGTCCAGGAAAAACTGCACTGTTTTACTTATGAGGCAAAAGATTTCCTCCAAATTTCAAGTTGTACATATGCTATTATAGGAAATGTTGTAAATTGCAGTGTGCCATTTATGAGTCAGTTTAAGCTTCAGTCTCCTTATGCTTAGTTAACGTTTCTTAAACAGGGTCAGTTTTTTTCATTTTTTTTGTTTTATTTCAGAATGATGTAAATTGTTCTTTGTTGTGACATTTTTTCTGTTACTTAAAAAAAAAGAAAAATCTTGTTTCAGACCTCTGTCCTTTTCTGTTTGATCCCCAACTGTGCCCATTAGTTTAACGTATAGAAAACCTAAAGTTGGATTTTATTCCATAACAGCAGGACAAATTGTGTCATGAATCTTCTGGATTCTACAGACTGAGTTCATGTTCTGATAGATTTATTTTACAGCTGTAGTAACAATAAATCTCCAGCAGGTGGAAGTATTGCTGCTCAGATGTCATGTACACTGTGGGACACACAATACTCACAGAGGACTTTATTGTGCTGCAGTGAGATGCATAAAAAGCTCCAGTTCTACAGTCAGAAGATGTCCAGTCTGAAGGTGGATGAGTTCTGACTCATACCCAATCAAATATGTTGCTTCTTGGGTTTTTAACATGAATTAAAAGAACAAGTGTTGACAAAAATGCTGTCTGTGACATTCACATTAGAATTCCAAACAATATGTAAACTCCATGTCTGAATAGAGGTGGATGTGTGAACGTGTGTTAAAATCAGAGAGAATTTACACTCATTCAACTCAAATCCAGGAACATCCCAAACATGACTATTAGTCCTGTCTGAGAGTTTCCTCCACTGACAGCAAACATACTGTATATCCATACTGATCACTGTGATCAGGTTTGAATCATCTCTGTGAGAATCCCACATGAAGCTGTCAGTCCTGCTGGATACACACACATCCCACTGAACACATTTTACCTCACTATCATATGAAGAAATATCACAAACCAGATGAACTTCTCAATGTGATGATCAGAGAGCCTTTAGTTTTCATCATCATATGATAGAAACATCCAAACAGCTCCATCTGCTGGTTCTGCCCTGTTTTATGAATGTGTCCCAAACTGCACACACACTGAATTACACAATAAAGCTCTAACGGAGATGATCAGAATCACAAACAGCTGTTTGGTGTCTAATCTTCTAACAGTTCAGGAGTTGTAAAGTGGGAATGAATGATTTTCTGGATCTTTCCGTCCTACATGGTAAATAGATGAACAGTCCACCGCTGTGGTTTCTCTGATCCACTAGGATGGTATGAAGTGGACGGTCAGAGTATTTTAGGATGCTCTCTGCCTTCCTCTGTGTGGATCACTACGCAAACCAATTCCTATGTAAAAATTTTGTCAAGTTTCAGTCCAAAAGTAGAGAACAGGACGTTGACTTGCTGTATAATGTCTCTTGTTGATTCATGGTCACACAGCTGATCGGCGGACGAGCCGACTTCCGGTCCTCTGAAGTGGAGAGAAATGAACTGATCTGTAGATACTGAGGAGACAGAACTTTACAACTCTGACAGAGAAGCTGTGCCTTTAAACTGGAAAAGTGAGACAACACATGTTATGAGATTCTTTATACTTGTCTATGTCATAAAAGTCGTCTAAACCAGAGAGTGTTCAAAGAACTGAGGTTCTACTAACTCCTCATTATTAACTAAAGCTGCTCCGTGTGAGGCTCGAACTCACGACCTTCAGATTATGAGACTGACGCGCTGCCTACTGCGCCAACGAGGCCTGACTGACTAAAAGACCTCAGACCTGTCAGGAGCACCCCGCACAACACGGGCTGAACCAGCCACACACCGGGCAGGCCGGTACATGATGCACAGCACAGAAGTGCAAAGCTCTGGAATAAATCCTATTTTAGCCACTCTCCCTTTTTTCAGAGGCTGTTTGAATCAACACATGATGATTAACACACATCCATGTTAAACATGACAATCTTTTCTCTTTTTGATTCCACATTCTTCATTGACACATCTCTCTGCACAGCTACAATTACTGTTTCAATCAAACTGTATTAGCTGTTTATTGATTTGCTGGCTGTTTGCTGCACTGTTATAAAGGAGGCTTGACTATTTTTTTACAAAGTGAAAACATAAACCCCCCCCCCCAAAAACATTTTGTATTTTGAAGTATTCCTTTCTCGAAGGGTGACCTGACTTTGAGATTAATGCTTTAAAATGCAGGCACTGGATGTTTAAAAGGAAACTTTTTTTTACAAATGAACAGCGAGCTTGTACTTGGGTGATTTGCGTTTGATAGATTAACATCTGACTGTATCCTCATCTAACTTCCTCTACAGAAGTTCCATTAAAAGGACACAGCAGTCTCTCTGACCAATCAGTTAACTGCACAGTCTTCATGTCTCCCTTTGGAACAGCCTGACGTTTTGTGGAAGAGGTGAAACCAAACCAGATACTATCCAACAAAACCAGCTGAGTACAGTGCTGTGGACTTGAACCAGGAACAGACAGTGAAACAGGCTGAATGATTTCACAACCAATGCAGATAAAGGTCTGCAAATGCAAATCTCACACAGAGCAATGTAGAACACTGTTTATGATCTGCATCTTTGCTTTCTTCTGTTCACACAGTACCTTGGAATATGAAAGACCATATTTTATATATTAATATATATATTATATATTAATGTTTAACATTCGTTTTTACTGTGTGCTGCAAAAATAATTTTTCCAAATAATGGAAAAATAAAAAACTAATATCAATATAATTATCCTGAAATAAATATCCTGAATATTTAAAAGGCAAATTTTTTACAAATGAGCTACGAGTTTGTAGTCGTGTGATTTGTGTTTGATAAATTTGCGTCTGACTGGATCCTCATCTAACTTTCTCTACTGAAGTCCCATTAAAAGGACTCAGCAGTCTCTCTGCACAGTCTTCATGTCTCCCTTTGGAGCAGCCTGAAGTTTTGTGGAAGAGGTAAACCAACAAAAACAGCAGAGTACAGCTGTGGACTGAAACAGGCTGAATGATAAAGGTTGTGTATGTCAGCTGCTTCCTTGTTGCTAAAGTCACGTGTCCCCCGGCCCCTCCCCCCTGTGTTCTGTCCCAGTGGGCGTGTCCTCTCTCCTAATGAGGCACACCTGTCCTGCATTTCCCGCCAATCAGCCCACATAGATTCCCTCCTCGGACTTCTCTTCGCTGCCGTAGTGTCCTGCCTCTTCTTATTGTTCCAGCTGCTCACGGTCACTGTTTTTGTTTGTGTTTTTTATTATTATTATTATTATTTGTGTTTTTTTAATAATTTAATTATTATTATTATTATCGTGTCTTTTCTCTGTTTCCGTTCAGGTTCTCCGGTGTCTCTCAGTCAGCCTCTCTCTTGGTTCCCTGTTTGTTCAGTCTCGCCTTTTGTTTTCTCTCTCTGTTGTTACTTTGTTAGTTTTTCAGAAAGTCGAGCTCAGTCTGTGTTTCCTCTTTTTGTTGGACTTGTGTATCCCTACCGGACTATTTCTGTTGGACTCTAACTGTAGATAAATACTCGGTTTTACCGGAACTGTTTCTCCAGCTCCACCTCGCTGACAAACAGCAGCAGTACAACAACAAACCAAAAACAGGTTGGACCGGTTTTAATGTTTCATACTTTGGACTCTGAAGTTATGAGGATGTGACTTTTCCTCAGATCAAACAGACACCAGGACTGATGAGGGAGAACAAGCAGCTTCTTCTCTTCACATGAAGCTGGAAAGTGTCAGAAAGTCTCCCTGAAGTGAGTTCAGCAGGTGAGAATCTGTAAATGTGTGAACAGGATCACTGTGATCACATTGTGTTGTTTCACTGTTTGAATGGACAGGAGAACTTTTCTGGATGCTGATTGGCTGCTTTCATATGTGTACAAATAATAGTTTCTCTTGGAGTTAAAGGATGATTTGAAGAAAAGTTGTATTAATGGCCATTAAACAAATCAACAGAGCACTGATCTTCACTGTGTGTCTGCCTGCATTTGTCGTCATACTTTGACACCACAGTTGTGCCAACTGACAGTTTAATGACAGAACTGGTCTGACAGCTCAGATAATGACTGAGGCGTTACCTTTTGACTTTTTTCTTTTTTTTAAGATCAACATCAATAATTATCACTGACATAGACAGACTTGTCTGCACTGAAACTGTTTGATTTCTAAAACACAGTATAGTAAAAGGCATAGTAAAATAGGTGTATTAATTTATTTTACCAAGTTTTTTTTCTTTACATCAAAACAGTTGTGCTGAATTTGAGAACAAATACAAATTTTGTGATAAATAATTAGTAACACATTTGTGACTATAAATCAATAACCAAATGTAGAGTTGCTGTCACAGATTAAGATGGTTTGCCTTAGTAATTATTTCTTCCATGTTAATGAGCCAGGAGAGAACTAATGTCCTGTGATGGGTTAGTTGGAGAGGATCAGATCTGTACATATCTAATGACCATGATTACTGAGATCAGACTGTACCTAAGACGATGACTCCACTTGGTGTAAAGTAAGTCTGATTGTAATGAAGTCTATGGGAAAATAACTACACTTAATTAGTAGCAGCAATCTCTTGGGATTATTTACTGTCTGACTTCAAGACTTTATGGTTCTTTCAGGTGTCAACAATAGCAAACATTAAACGGGAAACAGAACTGGGAATTGTTATCTCCTGAAAATTGGACAAATATTAATCCAAAAATGACCACCACAGCTTCACAACAATGGCATTTTTTTTAAGACCAAATCAAAACTCCAAATTTTTAATTTAAACTTTTTTTTTATACATTTAAAATATACCTGTCACAGATGACTTTGTGTTGACTTAAAAAAATTTTAACATAATTTCTTTTGTGTTCTCAGGGACAGGCAGACATGTGAAGACAACCCCAGATTATTACCATTTATTACTTATCTGTCAATATTTTATCTGTAATTAGTAGAGAACAGTTTCTTCACTTAATTCTTGTTCTAATATAAAATAAAATTCACTGATTAAAGTCAAGAAATTTCAAATTTAAATTCAGATTTATTTTTTTTTTTAAGTTGCTTAAATGATCACAAATAATACATCTAAGTGAAACAACTTATTTTTTTAACAACTTTAATGATGAAGTTGATTTCCTTGAACTGGTGTTCTGTGTTACAGTTGAGCCATGAAAGAAGAAACTTTGGATGAACTTGACTGAAAGAATTCAGCTCTTACTGTTAATTATACACACTGAGTATTCCCAGATGAAGCCATCAAAGGTTTAAGGCAGCACACCTTGAAACCTGACATGAATTAAATCAAAGCACCATCACTACATCTCACAGTCAGATACCACCATCTAGTGGACAGAAAGAAGCACCATCAGATCTGAGATACATTTCTCTGAAACTTCCTAACTACTGACAGATCAGACTGATCCATATGATGTTGTGGAGGCACACTATTTAAATAATATGTCAAAGAAACAAATGTTTAAGGTGCATCCTAAACATCAGATGAGAGAACCACCTCCTCTGGTCTGGGTTTCCTGACATCGGTGAGACTGGTTTAGTTGTAACTTTTTTTTTTCCCCCCCTTGGCTTCTGAAGGAATTATTTGGCCCTCAAATTTATTTTATTAAAATTAAATTAAAAAGTAAATGGTGATCTGAGTTTGTTTGAAATAAAGTGCTAATGCCAATGTATAACATTGAAGATTGGAATTAACATGAATCAGGAATGTTATTTGTTTATAAGAGGATCTGACTGAAATCAACACAGAGAGGGAAAAGTCAAACAGTTTGTTGTTGGGAGTTAAAGACTGAAGTTAGTGACAGTAATGATGATGTATGTGTCCTGTGATGTAATGGAGCTTTTTGTTGTGTTTGTGTGAAGGTGGAGGCTCAGCTATGAATCAGTGTGAGGACAGAGAGGAGGGAGCCCCTCCCTCTAAAACCACTCTGTGTGGGGAACATGAGAGTCAGACCAAAGCTCAGAGGTGAGATGAGGATCTCTAACTGTCCATCTGTCAGAGCTCAGCACTCAGATCACTGCTCCATTATTATTCACTCTCACTGACACTTAGAGTTTTTACTCCTGAACCTTTTCTTCTGCTGTTTTTGTTTTTTGCCAAGATAGAAAATATATAAATTAAGATGAAAAATAAATCACACAATAAAATATTCTTGGTGACTTGTGGTTATACAAATGAAAGCTAGACTTTATTATTTTAATTTAAACAGATAATGTTGTGCTCTGTGTCTTGTTTGTTATTTATTTTAATTAAAATTTTGGTTTTGTCTAGCAACCAGAAGTCAAGACCAGATTCTCCTGAACTGAGCTGTGTGTCCATGAAGAGTGTTGGGTCGATGAATCGTCCTATTTACTTTAAGGGAGGACAACAGTCTGCTGTATCCAGCTGTGTGTCCATGAAGAGTGATCAGTCTATGGATGATTTTATCAAAGAAAAAAGGTAAAATCTGATCATTCACATCTAAACCCACTCTGTGTGGGGAACATGAGAGTCAGACCAAAGCTCAGAGGTGAGATGAGGATCTCTAACTGTCCATCTGTCAGAGCTCAGCACTCAGATCACTGCTCCATCATTATTCACTCTCACTGTCACATGTTTTACTCCTGAACTTTTACTGCTTCAGTTATTTTTTTTGCCCTTGTCTCCATTGGGAGCTCAACCAGGACATGGAGATTCATTCATATTCACCATGTAAATGTCATTAGAATGAACAAAAACATTTCACAATAAAATTATCTCAGCTGACTCATTTTAAACTGATCATTTGCTGCCCATTTTCTTGGTGGTTAAGTCTTCTAATGTCAACTCTGTTTCTTCTAGCAACCAGAAGTCAAGACCAGATTCTCCTGAACTGAGCTGTGTGTCCATGAAGAGTGATCGGTCTATGAATCGTCCTGTTGACTTTAAGGGAGGACAACAGTCTGCTGTATCCAGCTGTGTGTCCATGAAGAGTGATCAGTCTATGGATGACTTTATCAAAGAAAAAAGGTAAAAGCTGATCATTTGTTGTTGTTTGACTCATTAAAGGTATCAAAGCTTGTCTATCAGTTTCTCTGCTGTTCATAGAAAACTCCTGGAACAAACTGTGTGTTTGTGTCTTTTCTCCTCAGAGTTCAGTCTGACAAACATCATCACACAGACCTGGACTCCATATTTATGGTGTGTAAATGTTCATCCAGTGACTACAACAGACACCAACAAAGACTTGAGTTTGAAGCTGCACTCTTTAGACCAGTAGAGCTTTACTCTGTGACAGACAGGAGTTGAATTGGGATTGAACAGGTTTGGGGTGGGAGAGAGTGGGAGAGGACTGGGAGTTGTAGTTCACCACAGAGCAATAATCCATCAGCCTCAACAGATATGTTCTGTTGGAGACTTTTACAAAACATTTCTGCTCCTTCTTCTTCATCTACAGTGAATCCTAAAGAAAAGTTTAGTTAGTTGTTTTCTAGATAATTTGAGCTGTGACTTAATAACAAAGACCAAAGTTAATCAGATTCAGTCCTGGACCTCCATGGACTCTGTCTCTACAGGGTTTAAAGATGGAATAATTCATCAGTGAACTAGTTCAGGTGGTCTGATCCATCTTCAGCCACAGTCACAGTTAATACCCTGAATTTTCACTTCCTAAGTTGATGTGTTGAAGGGCTGTATCAGTTTGGTCTTCATGTGATGATCAGGATCTCTGTGTTGTCAGAATCTAAAGTCAAACTTAGTAAGTTACACCAGTGAAGTTAGTTTAGTGAAGTCAGCAGGTCTGAATCTTTCTGTGTAGCTCTGGAAAGAGACGTGGCAGCAGATGATACAGCAGCAGCTAAAGTTGAAATCTGCTGACTGATGATCCATCAGTTTATACTGAGAGTGAACTTTACACAGGATGTTATTGTGTTCCAGCTGCTGGAGGAGAACATCGTCTGTTTTGTGAAGAACGAGCTGAAGAAAATCAAAAGGAGTCTGAGTCCAGATTACCCACAATTCATCAAGAATGAGGATGATGAGGTGGATGAAGAGCAGAGGAGGAGCAGAGAGGCATTTCTGAAGATCGCAGTGAACTTCCTGAGGAGGATGAAGCAGGAGGAGCTGGCTGACTGTCTGCAGAGCAGTAAGAGGATTTAACATGATGGATCAATTAGACATTTACATCTCAGGAGACGGAGAAAAATATGGAATGTTCTTATTCCTTATGAGAAGTAAACATCAACCTTGTAGTAAATTTTTTTTCATCTTTTATTTATTTATTTATTTTTTTGTTTATTCAGGAAGTCATGCTCGAGCGTGTCAGCATAAACTTAAATCTGCCCTGAAGAAGAAATTCCAGTGTGTGTTTGAGGGGATCTCTAAAGCAGGAAACCCAACCCTTCTGAATCAGATCTACACAGAGCTCTACATCACAGAGGGAGGGACTGGAGAGGTCAATGAGGAACATGAGGTCAGACAGATTGAAACAGCATCCAGGAAACAGGACAGAGCAGAAACAAGCATCAGACAAGAAGACATCTTTAAACCCCCACCTGGAAGAGACCAACCAATCAGAACAGTGATGACAAAGGGAGTGGCTGGCATTGGGAAAACCGTCTTAACACAGAAGTTCACTCTGGACTGGGCTGAAGACAAAGCCAACCAGGACATAGAGTTCACATTCCCCTTCACCTTCAGAGAGCTGAATGTGCTGAAAGAGAAGAAGTTCAGCTTGGTGGAACTTGTTCATCTCTTCTTCACTGAAACCAAAGAAGCAGGAATCTGCAGCTTTGATCAGTTCCAGGTTGTGTTCATCTTTGACGGTCTGGATGAGTGTCGACTTCCTCTGGACTTTCACAACACTGAGGTCCTGACTGATCCTACAGAGTCCACCTCAGTGGACGTGCTGCTGACAAACCTCATCAGGGGGAAACTGCTTCCCTCTGCTCGCCTCTGGATAACCACACGACCTGCAGCAGCCAATCAGATCCCTCCTCAGTGTGTTGACATGGTGACAGAGGTCAGAGGGTTCAGTGACCTCCAGAAGGAGGAGTACTTCAGGAAGAGGTTCAGACATAAGAAGCAGGCCAGCAGGATCATCTCCCACATCAAGACCTCACGAAGCCTCCACATCATGTGCCACATCCCAGTCTTCTGCTGGATCACTGCTACAGTTCTGGAGGAGGTGTTGAAGACCAGAGAGGGAGGAGAGCTGCCCAAGACCCTGACTGAGATGTACATCCACTTCCTGGTGGTTCAGTCCAAAGTGAAGAAGGTCAAGTACGATGGAGGAGCTGAGTCAGATCCACACTGGAGTCCAGAGACCAGGAAGATGATTGAGTCTCTGGGAAAAGTGGCTTTTGAGCAGCTGCAGAAAGGAAACCTGATCTTCTATGAATCAGACCTGACAGAGTGTGGCATCGATATCAGAGCAGCATCAGTTTACTCAGGAGTGTTGACACAGATCTTCAAAGAGGAGACAGGGCTGTACCAGGACAAGGTCTTCTGCTTCGTCCATCTGAGTGTTCAGGAGTTTCTGGCTGCTCTTCATGTCCATCTGACCTTCATCAACTCTGGAGTCAGTCTGATGGCAGAAAAACAAACAAGAACTCTAAGGTTTAAATTCATAGGGACTGGATCTAAACCAACATGTCTCTACCAGAGTGCTGTGGATAAGGCCTTACAGAGTTCACATGGACACCTGGACTTGTTCCTCCGGTTCCTTCTGGGTCTTTCACTGCAGACCAACCAAACTCTCCTACGAGGCCTGGTGACACAGACAGGACGTCCCTCAAAGACCAATCAGGAAACAGTCCAGTACATCAAGACAAAGATCAGTGAGAATCTGTCTCCAGAGAAAAGTATCAACCTGTTTCACTGTCTGAATGAACTGAATGATGGTTCTCTGGTGGAGGAGATCCAACAGTCCCTGAGATCAGGACGTCTCTCCACAGATAAACTGTCTCCTGCTCAATGGTCAGCTCTGGTCTTCATCTTACTGTCATCAGAAAAAGATCTGGACGTGTTTGACCTGAAGAAATACTCTGCTTCAGAGGAGGCTCTTCTGAGGCTGCTGCCAGTGGTCAAAGCCTCCAACAAAGTTCTGTATGTGCAAATAAATCCAACAAGATCAACTAAATCTTTTTTTAGTTGAGAATCAAAAACATGTTTCTTTAATAATTAATCTTATTTTGCTGATTCCTCCTCAGACTGAGTGGCTGTAACCTCTCAGACAGAAGCTGTGAAGCTCTGTCCTCAGTCCTCAGCTCCCAGTCCTCTAGTCTGAGAGATCTGGACCTGAGTAACAACAACCTGCAGGATTCAGGAGTGAAGCTGCTGTCTGCTGGACTGAAGAGTCCACACTGTGAGCTGGAAACTCTCAGGTCAGAGTTCATGTTTGTGTGAATACTAAAACTGGATTTAGTTTTTTATGATAAATTTTTATTTAAATGAGTGAAAATTGAAAACTGAAGAGGTTTGTAGATTTTGGTTCGTAGTGGTGTCTTCTGTGTTCACTGAGGATCATTTACTTTTAGGGAGGTGGACACAACCTTTCTGCTGCTTTTGGCATCTGTCATAGTTGTGATGATGGAGTTCTCATTCAGGAAAATATTTAAGGGGCTCAAAGACACCAGAGGTTGAGTAGACTGCTGATATGATGCTCTGTGGATGAATGAACCTTCTAGCTTAGGGTCTAGAAACGGTAACGCACACTTTGTAGTTGGGCGGCAGACAGGAGACAGGAGCTGGATCAAAAGACACTATTGTCCTGTCAGATTTGATGTAATTATTTAGGTGTTTGGGTAACGTAAAGAAATTCACCGGCTAGCTGTTACTCCTACCTACAAAAAGATATGTGAAGAAAATGTCAAGGCGAAGTCTAAATCAAAGGGGGTTTTAATACATAAATCAAATTGAGGTTCCTTAAAAAAAGCACCTGTAATGTGTAACCCAATACACACACTACAAATCAAAATCTGTCCAAACAATATTTGCTCGGAAGATTAATCGGCATAAACAAAATATCACAGTACACAGTTGACCCTGTTATCACAAATCATGGCAACACAAAACTTAAATCATCAATGCCCCAAAAAGAATGGTGGGATGTGTGGGTTAGTCCAGATCAAGCTTCCTGTGTAACAGCATGAGGATGAGTAAAAGTTAGTTTGTAGGTGTGTTTGTGTTAGCCCAGCTGGTTCCAGTTCCTCCGGGGTTCAGTGTGTGTGAGTGGACGTATGGTGGATCAGTGTGTTAAATGGTTGAGGGAACAGTGATGGACTGTACTTAGCTCTGTTGTGGGGCTCCTCCAGCCCAGGCAGGTATGGAGTCCCAGTATACAGGCACCTTTTTCCTCCTTGGTACTCCTGGGATCATCACCACTCCTCAGGCCATGGGTTTCCAAACCTCCAGTGAATCCAGCTGGTTCTCTTCCTCGTGTTACTGCTTTCTTATTTTCCCAACATTTGTTGGGTTCTCCTTGCTGTTTTGTCAGAAGCTTTTTCCTTCCACCAGTTCACAGTTGCCACTCATTTGTTAACTGACCAGTTTTTGTTTTTTGTTTTTTTTTTTTTCACTCACACTCCTTTCCCCCTCCCTTTCCTGTCAGGAGGTAAAGGGCCGTTCTGCAGTTTTTTCTACCACAACCTATTGGTTGAACATAGAACAGAATCAATGCATCACTATACAGTGTTTGTGTTACTGTGTCTTTACTTTAATGAGTATGTTTGTTGTTCTGTTGTTGTTTATCTGAGTTGTAATCATAGTCAAGTAAGGTTTGAAAAATATAACCTGAAGAAAAATAAATAAAAAAAACAACCCTACCTCCCTGACGATGAAATAGGAGAACAAGATTGACAAAAATAAATTCCCCTAAAGCTATGACAGCTACTAAGACTGCTATTTGTAATAAAAACAAGTAAAACAAAACTACACATGTAAAAATCAAAACAAAAAACTAAAGTTGTTTAATCCAAATCACACTGCAGCACAGCCCAGCATGATCGGCTTCCTCCAAACATCTAGAGACCATTTATCTCTCTGCTTTTGGAAATATAATATAAATGTTGATATTAATTCTACAACATCATTTATTTTGGAAAATCTCAGATAAATCACTCAGAATATTGATTTCAGCTCACTGACCCAGGGATGGTGATGCAAAGGCCCAGTCCAGATACACCCCCTACCCCTACATTTTAGCCCTACCCCGACATTTTGCGGACATTTTGTTCCTGTTAGGGTAGTGGTGTCCCAATAACTTTTTTTACGTAGGGGAAGGGGGCATAATGAGGAGTAGGGACGATGAATCTAGCCCTTAACATCGAGGGTTTTCCGATTCTGACTTCCTGCGGTAGGGCCAGTTCGTGAGCGAGATGATGTGGAGAAGTCTGAGGGGGAAAAAAGAAAACTACAAATAAATAACAAGAGACAACAGATGTCGATGTTGTATTCTTCTCTGTGTACCTGTTGGTTTATTTATCCACCGAAGCATGATGAAATCTAAAAGAATGATCACAACCATAGATTTTTTTTTTTTGGACAAAATTTTTTGCTGCTGGGAATACCCAGTCGCTTGCGTGCCTGAACATAAACAATGCCGTGACATAGCAAGTGGTGTCCCAATTCCTTGGGAAGAAGCAAAGCTATACCCCTTGTGACTTCCTTTTGAAGGTTAAGGGGTGGGGGGGTGAGGGCTGGTGGGAGTGAATAGGGTGAACATTGGGATTGGGCCAAAGTGTCAGAATGAAATATCTTTTTAGTAATTCTATGATCAGGCTGCTTCACAGATCTGTTCCACAGCTGGAGCATTTGTCTCTTATGTCTGATACTCGAGGGCTCCCAACCCAAATCACCATGAAGAGCCAACACTGAGGTCAATCTGTGTACTGCTGTAAGATAACCAATAGCTCTATGATGCTGAGTATTACAAAGAGAATATTCACAGAATCCCCAGACAGCAGAAGCATCGTCTGACACACACACACACACACACACACACACACACACACACACACATTACAGAACAGTGTGAAAGTATGAACTCCCAGATGAGCACAGTGTTCAGACTTGTTCAGGGCTCTACCTGCAGACTGAGCTAAAACACTGACAGCTGGGTTAAATGTCATGTGTTGGTCCAACGTCAGGCAGAGACATGTCATCTTCAAATATATCATTCATGATAAGTTTGGTTTTCTGTGTAGAACTTTTGAAGCTTGTTTGCAGACTGTTTCGACTGGTTTTAGAGTGGACCTACCTGCCGGAGCTCAGTTCTGTATGTTTCAGCTGTTGGACTTTCATTTTCATTTTCATCTTCATTTTACCTGGAATTTTCCAGTTCAATCTTGTCACTCTTTGTATTGGACTGTTGTGAAGCTGCTTCCTGTTGATTCAGCTGTTTGACTTTCATTTTCTAAACTTCTACTTTCTAAACCTTCAGCTCTGAACAGATGATGAAACATTGAACACTTTCAAACAGGAACTTTGTCTCCTAAAGTAACATCTTTTATTCTTTACTCAGGTTAGAAGGCTGCAGTTTGTCAGAGATCAGCTGTTCTTCTCTGGTCTCAGCTCTGAAGTCCAACCCCTCCCATCTCAGAGAACTGGACCTGAGTCACAACAATGACCTGCAGGACTCAGGACTGAAGGATCTGTGTGGTTTTCTGAAGAGTCCAGATTGTAGACTGCAGATTCTGAGGTCTGTTTATTTGCTGTTGTAGATTTGTTTAATCCAGAATGTATATTCATATTTAACTTGAATGTATTCACTTTTGAATGTATTCAAAATTGCTGTTGTTTCATGTTTCCAGTTGTTCTAATAATAATAATAAATGTTGTCAGTGTTTTCCAAAACTTGAATTTACCTGTTCAATATATTAATCATGAAAAGTCTTCCAGGAACCAAAGAGTTGGTTTCACATGTCTGATCTCCAGACAGAAACCAGGACCAGATCTTGCTCTTGGTCTTTGTATTGGAACAAAGTATGATGTGGACCAGCAACATTTGTGATGTTAAAGTGGGTGATGAGTTTGAAAAGGTGGAAAAGTTCTGGATCAGGACATTTCTGACTGATTATCAGTCATCTGATCTTGATGATTTGTTCTTTTTCAGGTTGAGATGCTGTTGGTTGTCAAAGATCAGCTGTTCTTCTCTGGCCTCAGCTCTGAAGTCCAACCCCTCCCATCTCAGAGAACTGGACCTGAGAGGAAACCTCCTGCAGGATCCAGATGTGAAGGAGCTGCGTGATCTTGTGGAGAGTCCAGACTGTAGACTGGAGACTCTGAGGTCAGTCCACTGTGGTAGATGTTTAATCTAATGTCCTAATAAATGTCTTCAGACTTGGAGGGTGTGGAGCTGAGGACCAGAGTCAGTTGTGTTGTTGAGACTCCAGCCCTCATGGGGCTTTCAGACACGTGGCCGTGGCCCCCCTGTGCTCTGAAAGCTGTTATTTCCAAAGGATTGGAGCTCCACCACAGGTTTCCCTGCACTGAGCACAGTGATATTTGTGTTTCTTTGTGGTGTGGTCATACTCAGTCAGTGTGTTACTGCAGTAGATGGAGTTCAGAGCAGCGGTACAGAAGCTGAGTGATGAGCTGCTGTGGACGGAGTCAACATCAAAAAGCTCCTCTACACACTTTGAAAACAAACAGTCCCACACATGTTGAAATGTTCTTCATTTAGAAGATTTTAGAGCTTCATCTTCACATCAAAGCAGAACTTTCCTTTGCTGCCACATATTTATGAAGCAGCCAACTGCTGTATTCCTACACAAGTATGTCCTGTATTCCACTGCAGCCGCAGGTCAGCTGAGGGAATCACTTTGTTTTAGAGTGAGGAGCTGCTGAACTTCAGCCTCACACTGAAGAAACACTTCAAACATCCAGACAGAATGTGGTGGCACATATCTAACTGATTATCAATGATTTTATCTGCATCTTTTATTCCTTATTCAGATTTGACAACTCCGGTTTGTCAAAGATCAGCTGTTCTTCTCTGGTCTCAGCTCTGAAGTCCAACCCCTCCCATCTCAGAGAACTGGAGCTGAATCAGAACGACCTGAAGGATTCAAAACTGAAGGATCTGTGTGGTTTTCTGAAGAGTCCTCACTGTAGACTGGAGACTCTGAGGTCAGACTCATGTTTTATTTCTGCTCTCAGATTAATATGATGTTACAGTTGTGGTGACTCTGACCTGCAGACCGGTTTATATTTATGAGGGAAAATCATCTTCAGGTTTTTACCATTTAAACTGTTAAATGGTTTGAAAGTAACTTTGGAAAACAAATTTCTATTAATTTGAAAATTGCAAGCAGTTTATCAATCAGTCTTGTATTTTTGAAAGGGGACATCATATCTTTATAAATATTTGTATGTTACCATGCAGATTGTAGTTTGTGGTTTTTTTCATTTATTTATTTATTTGCGTGTCGAAAGAAACTGCACTTTGTTTGTCTAAGAAGATGTTTGGCCTCTTATCTCAGGGGCTTCATCAGTTCATCAGTCCTCATTAGTCTGACAGACAGTGGAGTTGGACCCAGGTATTTAACCTCTGTAGGAGTGTTGACAAAGCTCCTTGTGACAACAGCCCATGAGAGGAGTTCCACTGACCTTTACTGTCCCAAGATTAACAACATTCAACTTGGCCTAAAATTCACCACTTGTGTTTTGTCTTGGTTCTCCATTAGCACCATTTTGGAACAATGTTCAGCATAATGTGAAATTTTTTTCTTTCTTAGCCAATAGAATAGATCATCCACATGTAACATGGCTCTATTGGTTGAGTTTGGGATATTTCAGTCATAATGCCAATTTAGTTTGAATATCAAACAGATTGTAAGAACTAATGCTTTCATTTTCCAAGGAACCTTCCCAGCTGGTCCATTATTAGAATAATAATGTTTACATGAACCACTGACCCCAAAGCAGTTATATGAATGTACATGACCAACACACTGCAGCAGTGGAAATAAGGTGGCTCCAAACATACCTAATGTAAACATCACCACCTCAGGAAAACATCCATTTTGCTGTGATTGTGTAGCAAAGCTTTAGTCCAATCAGCTGCAGTGGTTTGGTTCCACACTAAGATAAGGATTGGCTCTAAGGGCTGGTCTGCTGGGGGAACAGTTGCCCCGTTGCCCTCCTCTCTCTGCTGCAGGAAACATGTTTGCTCCGTCTGCCTCGCTGATCTCCCAGCTATGTTAAATATCAGTCGTCACTATGGCAACAATATAACACTTCGCAAAGGTGGCATGTAACATACAGTCACATAGTTTATTTCAAACGTTTAACTTTGCTAAGCAGGATGCTTCCACTCATTCAGTGACACTGCATGATTTACAACAAGGGGATCAGATAAATGTTACTGACAGGTTGAGGTTGAGTCTCTCCATGCGATTGATCCACATTTGTGAAGTCCGAAATACGAGTACAAAACTGTGAAATACGACTATGAAAGCCCCCACGAGAGTTCATTCATTATGAGATTGTTCTGACTCCATACAAAAAAGTGCAAGGGAAATGCCCCCACCCAAAATTCCATCCCTGACCAGAAGACCATCTCTGCGTTATACAAGAGATCATATGTGGCAGAATCAAAGATAGAAATAAAGTTTGGCTGACTCTGCTGTTTGGTTATTTCTGATGTCTTAAAATCACAATGTTGACAGTTTGAGTCAGTTCAGGTTCTTTACAGTGTTGTTTCATTTTTTCATTAAATCTTTTCACTGTTTGTATTTGACTGTTGTGAAGCTGCTTCCTGTTGGTTCAGCTGTTTGAATTTCATTTTCTAAACTTCTACTTTCTAAACCTTCAGCTCTGAACAAATGCTGAAACATTTAACGCTTTCAAGAAGGAACTTTGTCTCCTAAAGTCACATCTTTTATTCTTTACTCAGGTTAGAAGGCTGCAGTTTGTCAGAGATCAGCTGTTCTTCTCTGGTCTCAGCTCTGAAGTCCAACCCCTCCCATCTCAGAGAACTGGACCTGAGTTGGAACAACCTGAAGGATTCAGGACTGAAGGATCTGTGTGGTTTTCTGAAGAGTCCTCACTGTAGACTGGAGACTCTGAGGTCAGACTCATGTTTTATTTCTGCTCTCAGATTAATATGATGTTACAATTGTGGTGACTCTGACCTGCAGACAGGTTTATATTTATGAGGGAAAATCCTCTTCAGGTTTCAGACATCTAACTGTTAAATGGTTGAAAATAGCTTTTGAAAAAGTTTATTTCAAAATGACATTGGAATGGAAAACATTAATCTGATGTTTTTGAAAGGGGACATCGTATATTAATTTGAAATATTAAAATCTTATTTCAATTTTTCTTAGAATCATCCAAAATCAAAGAAATCAACACAAATATAAACCCTTTTGCCAACAAAAACACCTCTGAGGTGCTCATACACAGAACAACAAAACTGTAATGGGTTCGCTCTCTCACCCAAGAATGGCACAAGTCTAGACTGGAACAGCTGAGAACTTTATTGACTACGTGCAGCAGCCCAAACAGACGGCAGGCAGAGGCAGAGTCTAGAGACAGGCAGCAGGTCAGGTTACCGGGGCAGAGATGAGGAGTAGTGGTCTGGGGCCGAAGGCAGGTTAGGCCCCAGGAGGTCCGTCGGGAAAGCTGAGCGTAATGCAGAGAGGCAGAGTGGAGGAGCTGGTTAAGGGGAGTCTGGGAGGAACAGATGAGTCTGTTTATCCTGATTAAGAGAGGTAAGCAGGCAGGTAGAGTGGGTGGTGGAGGGGAGAACCAGGAGTGGACTATGACAAAAACAAAACATGGATCTGACTTTCTACTTCATCCAGTTTGCATAGTGAACAAATCCGGTCTTCCTCAGGTGTTGCATTAAAGCTCCCTGTTTCTGGGACTAATGGAAGTGTTCCTGAACACAACTGTCCATAATGATCTTTGTCTTTTAGTTCACTTATTCTTAATGTAAGGTTCCACACTGTAAGTGTTCTTATTAAGACAGTAGGTTCTTCATTTTGGCTTCCTCCAAACATCCAGAGACCGTTTATCTCTCTGCTTTAGGAACAGTTTGTTTATAATATCTGTAATATCACAACATCATTTATGAATGAAAATATCAGAGAAATCACAAATATAGAATATTAATTTCATCCACATGTAACATGGCTCTATTGGTTGAGTTTGGGATATTTCAGTCATAATGCCAATTTAGTTTGAATATCAAACAGATTGTAAGAACTAATGCTTTCATTTTCCAAGGAACCTTCCCACCTGGTCCATTATTAGAATAATAATGTTTACATGAACCACTGACCCCAAAGCAGTTACATGAATGTACATGAGCAACACACTGCAGCAGTGGAAATAAGGTGGCTCCAAACATACCTAATGTAAACATCAGCACCTCAGGAAAACATCCATTTTGCTGTGATTGTGTAGCAAAGCTTTAGTCCAATCAGCTGCAGTGGTTTGGTTCCACACTAAGATAAGGATTGGCTCTAAGGGCTGGTCTGCTGGGGGAGCAGTTGCCCCGTTGCCCTCCTCTCTCTGCTGCAGGAAACATGTTTGCTCTGTCTGCCTCGCTGATCTCCCAGCTATGTTAAATATCAGTCTCAGGATTCTGTGGACTGATATCAGATCATTCAAATGAAGATCAGTCAGAATCGGGAAAATCAACAATTTATTTATATATTTCATTTTGAACCCATTCTTATAATCCATTAAAGATGACATAGATCAAAATAGATTCTGCATATTTGAGTATGATTTCCACATTCAGCTATTCATGTCTCTTCAAATATATCATTAATGATGAGTTATGTTTTGTGTGTAGAACTTTTGGAGGTTGTGTAGTTGACAGTTTGACTGGTTTTAGAGTGGACTTACCTGCCAGAGCTAACAGATGGAGGCTCCAATCAAACTTAAGTCGCACACTTCAGTGTCCAACAAACGTCACCATTGGCTGGTAAAGCTGTCAATCAAATGTATGTTTTTGATTGACAGATTCATCAGCCATTCATGTGGCCCCTTACATTTCTCCACACTTAAAGCGTTGGCGACCGTCGTCACTATGGCAACAATAAACAACACCTTTCACAAAGGTGGCATGTAACATACGGTCACATAGTTTATTTCAAACATTTAACTTTGCTAAGCAGGATGCTTCCACTCATTCAGTGACATTGCATGATTTACAACAAGGGGATCAGATAAATGTTACTGACAGGTTGAGGTTGAGTCTCTCCATGCGATTGAGCCACAGCTTTATTAGCCAATGGTGATGTTGGTTGAACTGCAACGTCAGATCAGTCTCAAAATTCAACACACAGATTTCATAACTGCACATTCAGCAATTTGTATGCTCCGTAAGTTTTTCTTACAAGTGTGTCTCAAAATCACATTTGTGAAGTCCGAAATACGAGTACAAAACTGTGAAATACGACTACGAGAGCCCCCACGAGAGTTCATTCATTATGAGATTGTTCTGACTCCATACAAAAAAGTGCAAGGGAAATGCCCCCACCCAAAATTCCATCCCTGACCAGAAGACCATCTCTGCGTTATACAAGAGATCATATGTGGCAGAGATAGAAATAAAGTTTGGCTGACTCTGCTGTTTGGTTATTTCTGATGTCTTAAAATCACAATGTTGAAAGTTTGAGTCAGTTCAGGTTCTTTACAGTGTTGTTTCATTTTCTCATGAAATCTTGTCACTTTTTGTATTTGACTGTTGTGAAGCTGCTTCCTGTTGGTTCAGCTGTTTGACTTTCATTTTCTAAACTTCTACTTTCTAAACCTTCAGCTCTGAACAGATGATGAAACATTGAACACTTTCAAGCAGGAACTTTGTCTCCTAAAGTCACATCTTTTATTCTTTACTCAGGTTGGAGAGCTGCAGGTTGTCAGAGATCAGCTGTTCTTCTCTGTTCTCAGCTCTGAAGTCCAACCCCTCCCATCTCAGAGAACTGGACCTGAGTCTGAACAAGCTGAAGGATTCAGACCTGAAGGATCTGTGTGGTTTTCTGAAGAGTCCTCACTGTAGACTGGAGACTCTGAGGTCAGACTCATGTTTTATTTCTGCTCTCAGATTAATATGATGTTACAGTTGTGGTGACTCTGACCTGCAGACAGGTTTATATTTATGAGGGAAAATCCTCTTCAGGTTTTAGACATTTAACTGTTAAATGGTTGAAAATAGCTTTTGAAAAAGTTTATTTCAAAATGACATTGGAATGGAAAACATGAATCTAATGTTTTTGAAAGGGGACATCGTATATTAATTTGAAATATTAAAATCTTATTTCAATTTTTCTTAGAATCATCCAAAATCAAAGAAATCAACACAAATATAAACCCTTTTGCCAACAAAAACACCTCTGAGGTGCTCATACACAGAACAACAAAACTGTAATGGGTTCGCTCTCTCACCCAAGAATGGCACAAGTCTAGACTGGAACAGCTGAGAACTTTATTGACTACGTGCAGCAGCCCAAACAGACGGCAGGCAGAGGCAGAGTCTAGAGACAGGCAGCAGGTCAGGTTACCGGGCAGAGATGAAGAGTAGTGGTCTGGGGCCGAAGGCAGGTTAGGCCCCAGGAGGTCCGTCGGGAAAGCTGAGCGTAATGCAGAGAGGCAGAGTGGAGGAGCTGGTTAAGGGGAGTCTGGGAGGAACAGATGAGTCTGTTTATCCTGATTAAGAGAGGTAAGCAGGCAGGTAGAGTGGGTGGTGGAGGGGAGAACCAGGAGTGGACTATGACAAAAACAAAACATGGATCTGACTTTCTACTTCATCCAGTTTGCATAGTGAACAAATCCAGTCTTCCTCAGGTGTGGCATTAAAGCTCCCTGTTTCTGGGTCTAATGGAAGTGTTCCTGAACACAACTGTCCATAATGATCTTTGTCTTTTAGTTCACTTATTCTTAATGTAAGGTTCCACACTGTAAGTGTTCTTATTAAGACAGTAGGTTCTTCATTTTGGCTTCCTCCAAACATCCAGAGACCGTTTATCTCTCTGCTTTAGGAACAGTTTGTTTATAATATCATTACATAACATACATAATATAACATCATTTATTAATGAAAATATCAGAGAAATCACAAATATAGAATATTAATTTCATCCACATGTAACATGGCTCTGTTGGTTGAGTTTGGGATATTTCAGTCATAATGCCAATTTAGTTTGAATATCAAACAGATTGTCAGAACTAATGCTTTCATTTTCCAAGGAACCTTCCCACCTGGTCCATTATTAGAATAATAATGTTTACATGAACCACTGACCCCAAAGCAGTTACATGAATGTACATGAGCAACACACTGCAGCAGTGGAAATAAGGTGGCTCCAAACATACCTAATGTAAACATCAGCACCTCAGGAAAACATCCATTTTGCTGTGATTGTGTAGCAAAGCTTTAGTCCAATCAGCTGCAGTGGTTTGGTTCCACACTAAGATAAGGATTGGCTCTAAGGGCTGGTCTGCTGGGGGAGCAGTTGCCCCGTTGCCCTCCTCTCTCTGCTGCAGGAAACATGTTTGCTCCATCAGTCAGTTCAAGTTCTTTCAGGTGTTGTTTCATTTTCACATTAAATCTTGTCACTGTTTGTATTTGACTGTTGTGAAGCTGCTTCCTGTTGGTTCAGCTGTTTGACTTTCATTTTCTAAACTTCTACTTTCTAAACCTTCAGCTCTGAACAAATGATGAAACATTTAACACTTTCAAGCAGGAACTTTGTCTCCTAAAGTCACATCTTTTATTCTTTACTCAGGTTGATGGGCTGCAGATTGTCAGAGATCAGCTGTTCTTCTCTGGTCTCAGCTCTGAAGTCCAACCCCTCCCATCTCAGAGAACTGGACCTGAGTCACAACAATGACCTGCAGGATCCAGGACTGAAGGATCTGTGTGGTTTTCTGAAGAGTCCTTACTGTAGACTGGAGACTCTGAGGTCAGACTGATGTTTTATTTCTGCTCTCAGATTAATATGATGTTACAGTTGTGGTGACTCTGACCTGCAGACATCAGGCTGATATTATACTGATCCTCACTGAGGATCTTCATGCTGACGTCTGTTTTCTTCTTCTCTGGTTTAGTCCAGTCAGTGTGGCAGAGAAATGTTGAACAAAAAATGTAAAACTTAAAAAAAAATAAAAATCCTTCAGTGTTTCAATGACAGGAAATATTTTTCCTCACTGACATGGACAAATATATATTCAGTGGGGTCGGAATCATTCACTCTCGACCAATTCAATTCGATTCAGATTTTTGGGGCTATGATTCGATTCAAAATTGATTCTTTATTCAAAATGATTTTCGATTCAAAACAATTCGATTCATAGTCATTTCTGCTTCAATCTATAGGTGTGCAAAGGATCCTCATGATCTACTCCAGACTGCTTTGAAAGACAAAATGACGAATGGAGACATTAAAGTGTCTTTTTCACATTTATTAAGTTTTCAACATTTATCCATGCTCAGATGGAATTGTTGCAACTGTTGTTTAATACAATATCACATATTGCTTGAAGAGCAAAAATAAGTGTCTCTTTAAAAAAAAAAAGAAAAGAGCAGTTAAACATGCTGCCTTTTAAATTTTAAGGAAAGTGCCTTTTCAAATGTGTGTCGACCACAACTGCTACTCTGAGCAGCAAGCTATAAAATAAGTCATGTCAAGCTCAGTAAAAACCAAAATGAGTCAGAATCTTTGCCTGCAACGAGGACGGGGCCTGTTGAATCTCTCTTTCCTCCATTATTGTAGTTTCCTTCTTGTTTTGGTGCATGTGTATGTTCCAGAACCAGCTCAGTGGTGACGTCAGACAGCGTCTTTGTCAGCATTGTTTTATTTTTTAAATCGATTTTGGGACATTTTGAATCAATTCTGAATCATAGTAAATGAGAATTGTGATTCTTATATCAATTGTTTTGTTTGTTTTTTTTCCTTTGAGTACAGCACTAATATTCAGTGTTTTTGTGATCCAACCCGACTATAAAGTCATGTGACTCAAGCAGACTGAAAGATTCAGACCAAACTCAGCATGTTAAACGTGGTCACCGCTGAATTAAGTGAAAATGTTCCAGATGCTGTGAATCATGTGTTGACTTGATGAAACATTGAACACTTTCAAGTAGGAAATTTGTCTCCTAAAGTCACATCTTTTATTCTTTACTCAGGTTGAAGAACTGCAGTTTGTCAGAGATCAGCTGTTCTTCTCTGGTCTCAGCTCTGAAGTCCAACCCCTCCCATCTCAGAGAACTGGACCTGAGTCACAACAACCTGGAGGATTCAGACCTGAAGGATCTGTGTGGTTTTGTGAAGAGTCCTCACTGTAGACTGGAGACTCTGAGGTCAGACTCATGTTTTATTTCCGCTACAGTTAGACTCAGTTCATGTTCCTTTCAGTAATATTGTTTAACTCTAACCCTCAGTGAAGCTGTGAGAGGAGAACAGAAACACATTTCAGAATTAGACAGAAAGACAGAGAGAAAACAGTCAGCCAATCAGATCAGTCAGAGGACTGTTGTGATCATGTGACCATCAAATGAAGCAGATTCCACCTGAAGAACTCAGAGATGTTCAGATTCTGGTCCTCGTCCATCAAACTGTCAGATCTGAGCTGAGACTGTTTGTGAGTTTCCAGCTCAGTGTGTTCACTCCAACACGTTAACATGAGCTGAGAGGAAGCAGCTGCTGCACATCTGGACTGAACAGGACTGAAGTCCCTGCAGGTCTTTATGCTGGATCTGCATCACTGACTGACAGCTGATGGACAGAGTCAGGAAACACTGATGGATCTGCTCTCTTCTTCTTCTCTACACAGGTGGAGGCAGTGAAGAGGAAGGTGTGTGTTGACGGAGGATCAGCTGCTTCCTGATGATCCAGATGTTGCAGCAGCAGCTTGTCCAGACTCTGGACCATGTTCCTGGGAGGTGGAGAGGAGAGCTTCATCCAGCAGAGACTGACAGAGGAATCAGAACTGGTCTGAGAACAGAGTCCAGTCCACCATGATCCCAGAGACTCCTCAAGTCCTCCTCTCCTCTCAGCCAACTCCTCCAAACTCCACCTGGGGTTTAGGTTCAGCTTCTTCTGGACCCTTTGGGCTGCTTTGGGGACATTTCTAGCTTTTTTTTTTTTTTTGGTATAAAACATTTCCTTGTGAAACACATGACTGTCAGTCAGCACTGATTACACTTTTAAATTGGCCCTTTCTTCGCTTCATAAAACGGAAATATGTTTTTTTAAATCATTATCTCAAATAATTCTTATTTTTAACATGTTCCAAAAAATGTATGTAAATAAATAACAGGATGCTGAAAGAGCAGAACTCAGAGGACACTGCAATTTTTATTTCATGTACTAAAAGACCTTTGTAAGACAAACAATGTCCTGTTTTAATCTGTGTGTGTGTGGTGATGCGGCCTGTTTGGGAGATATTGTTTATTTTTGTATTGCACTTTGTGCAACATTGCTATTAGTTTGAAAAGTTTTGTATAAATAAAATTCAAATGATTGATATAGTTCTCATATCAAGCTCATGTTCACCTTCTTTCTTTCACAGGGAGAACATGAAAGAAGCTGAAGCTGAACTCAGCCTTCCAACTTTAGTGCTCCGTGTCACAGACTGATCCATTTTCTGACGTTATAGTCCACACCAGGCTGCAGCCTCTCTGTGTGACACTTTGTTCATCATTATTTTCACACTTTACTTCCTGCTTCTTTTCATTTAGGCTCCATGTAGGCTGTTCATGATGACTTTGTTTGTGTGTGGCTGTTTTCTTCTGAATGTGGGATCTCTGTCTGAATGAAAGTTTCACAATCACTGCCTCAGACTGCATTCAGAAGGAATTGTTGAAGTCATAGAAGCTGAAGAGTTGATGATCAGAGGCTGACAGCTGAAGGAAGCTAGAATGCACACTGCTCTCTGACAGAGTCGGCCTCCCTCCACATTTAGGAGGCTTTTTCACTTCTTACAACAGCTGACAAAGGGCTCATCTGGGATTTGAACCCCGGACCTGTCACACCCTGAGCCAGAATCATCCTGATTGTTCCTGGAATGGTTTGGTTAGTCAGAGTGTGTCTGTGTGTGTTCTTGTCTCTCTGAGTGGTTGGAAATGAAAATGGAGATCGGTAGAAGCAGATGACTCTGAGGATGAATGAATGTTTCACTGACAACATCAACAACCGTGTACTCACCCCATAACGAGGCTGTGTGACGTCACTGGAGATCAAAGGCATTTCCTGTCCTTCATCGCTCTCCCACGCGACACCAACTCAAACGTCACACTCGCGTTAGATTCAGCCGGAACGGCGCATGCGCACGAAGAAGCTGACATTTGTCTCGCGAACGAATTAAGTGAAATACAAATCAGCTGTTATTAGACAAATAAGTGGCGTTAAATTGAACTAAAACCAAATCTGTTGGTTTGTTCCTCCTAATACTTATTAAAATGCGTCTTTTCCTTTCGCTCATTTTTGCAATCACAGGCTGAGCGAAGCTGCGCACCTCTGTGTGTGTGTGTGTGTGTGTGTGCTCTCTGCTGGTCTGAGCTCTCAGTTCATTTAAATGCTTTGTTGGATCTGTCTGTCTGTATCATGTCAGAAACTCTGAAACACTCTGAACTTCTTTAAAACACGCTGGATTTACTGATATGAAAGTGTCCAGCAGTCCATGATGGATTATTATAGAAAGATATCAACTTTAATGTAAATACATTGTTGCATATTAATACAGAAATTAGAATAATCATCTGTGAAAGGCTGCTGATGCCTGGAGATTCATGACGTCATGGTAAAAGGTGTTAAATATGCATTGCTGGTTCAGTGGTAGAATTCTTGCCTGCCACGCGGGAGGCCCGGGTTCGATTCCCGGCCAATGCAGAGTAACTCTTTACCAACATCCAGATATTAGAAACACAGTGCTGCTTGGAAAATACCCAGATAGACTCCAACACAGTGTGACTTTGTGAAACAACCAGTGGAGCCCCCTGGTGGTCAGTAGAAGTGCAGCCCCTCTGAGCTGGTGGCAGACCAAGGCTTCAGTCTGCACACATCTTCCACATGTGATGGCACACACACTGTGTATTGTGGCAACATCCGTCCCCTCAGAGAGAATCTGCTCTTTAACCCTCCTGTCGTTTTCACCCCCCGCCCCTTACTTTAGTGTTCCTGCTCTGTTTGATACGGTGGCCGGTAAGTGCAAAACTAAATTACAAAGTGCCAAACACTTTTACAAAGCGTCAAACTAATTTACATGTTGGGAAATATTTTTACATTTTATTCAACAAAATTACATAAGAAAAAGACTTTTACCCCGGACAAAACAAATTCACATGTTAGAAAACAAATTTCCAAAAGAAATCTTCCGGAAGGGGAATGTACCAAATGCCGGAAGTGATCCAGAAGAAGATTGACTGTGAGCTCAAAATGTTTGTATCGGTTTGTGTGCCGGGAAAACTTAGCAGGCATAGATTAAATGATGTTTTGGCCGTTTTGTGGAAACAACTTGAGCCAATTTACGCGGTTGTGTTTTCCGTGCGGACGATCTGTAGAATGTTTAACGTTGATGAACGGACCAGACGGAAGGAGCACGCGCACAGGAGACATCTAATAAACAGCCGGAAAATGCTAAACAAGCTAAGTGTAGCATCGCGCTAACTAGCTGAAGCCGCTGTCAGACATGCAGTGAATTAAAGTGCACCGTTTCATGGAGGACAGAAAGTCAAAGTCAAAAGAACTGTGGGCCGAAAGGAAACAGGTCCAGGTACGTGTGTGGATATATCTGTAAAATATGAAAGTAAATATGTGTGAGTGTGAAATGAATGATATCTTTTTGTTATTTTAGCAGATAAACATGGATTGATGGCGCCACATGGAGCTGATTTAAAAGCTCAGAGAGGGAAAACACTCCCATTATATACAGATCCGGAGGTAGCAGCACCTGATCTACTGAAGCAAGCTGTCCAAGAAATTAGAACATTTAACAAGAAGATGGATGAAGGAGCAGACCTTCTTTTGTATCCAGACTGTTTGTTTTTACTACAGAGGTTGATACATCAGACTCTGATTCTGAAATTGTCATCACATCGAGGAGCACAGCTGAATTCAATGCAGCTGACACTGTGGTACGTTCATTTTTACAGTTTGTACTTTGATTCAGTTTTTTTATTTCTTTATTGATAGAATATGCATTTGGTTTCAATGTTTCATAATGGTTTCATAAAGTCTAAGAACCAAGTCTTGATTATTTGGCATTTACTATTCCAATCAGACACCCTGATAACCTTTCACCATTGATATATACTGTATGTGGTGAGGGAACAATAATGGAAGCTGTTTAAAGTTGCTGACAATTGTATGCTTTTCTTCTCAGGTTTTTGAACCAAAAAAACACAATTCTCCCAAACGCAAACCTGAAGATAAAGGGTAGGTATTAGTTTTTACAAAAGAAGTCATTTGTCTTTAAGTTGTTGATGTGATTGTGATGAACATGTGGTAGAAAATACCATACGTGTGATATAATTTATAACAAAATAATCTCTTATTTATAAATCTTATGGTTCCTCTCTACCTCTAAATGTTACTCAAAGCTCTGTTATACTCTGTATCATAAAGTTCATCAGTTTATCAATTTTATCATGTTTCAGAGATTCATCCACAGCTCAGCCTGGACAGGTATTAAGGCAGATTATGGCAGCCTGATGTTCTTTGCTTTCAGTGTGTTGTTTCAGACATTTTCATTTGTTTTTCAGACAGTAATATCTGACACTGAGGATCTGGATCCACCTGAAACAAATCCAGTCAGGTGTACTTGCTCTGGGTAAGTAAAAAAACAACAGCGACTCACTTAATTTTAATTTTACTTTATTGATTACATGGGAAAGATATTTGCATTTGTAAGATGTTCAACATATTCTGAAACCTGTGACATGCTGGTAAAATTCACAGATGATGCTGTTTTGGAAGAAGGAATCGACACAGGTGGGCCGAGACGAGAGTTTTTAACTCTACTGATGAAACATCTGAAAGACCGGCCCATTTCTGATGGACCAGAAGGACATCAGTTCTTGGTGTACAATGCAAATGGTATGAACAGGGTTAGATGTAAACAACACTAATGGTTAATGATCATTAACTTTATATGTCACATGACATACACTTTGTTGCTTAAACTATTTTTCAAAAACATTTACCCTGCCAAGTGCAAAGCAAGACACAGAGTTCTTCTTTAGATCAGTAATGTTAAACACAACCATTTTTACTCATTTCTATATGTTTGGGTGGATAGTCATTTTAGAAAACATTGAAGTTTCTTTAGGTCATTTAAATGTGAAACAATGTTTGTGGTGACTTTTTAGATTCAAAGATGGTCTTTCAGCTCTTCAGTTTCTGACTGCACTGCAGCAACAGCCTACTTTGCTGGCCCCTGTCCTGTGCCACTCTGAAAAGCCACTCACTGGTCTGGAACTTGAGACTCTTCAAACCTGACCTCAGTCCATCAGGAAGTAACAGGAGACTTAAAGAAAGTCAAACTTTGGGCTACTGGGCCGACTGTGTCTTTGAGTGGTCTTTGTCCACCACTCCAAATCAGATTTCTTAGTTTATCATTCACTTTTCCTTGTGATGTTTCCAAATGATTCTGGTACCTGTTCATCTGAAGAAATGAAACAATGGGAATGCAAATGTTATGTTGACAAACAATAAAAAAAATTGCAAATATTTCCTTCTGACTGCATCTGTGATAGATTGGCTATGAGTTTTTCAGTCATGGCAATATTTGATTCAATTCTGTGTTACTTGTCTAATACCAAATCACAGCACAGTCATCTCATGGCTCTTGACATGTATATTAAAAAAATTAATTAATTTAAAAAATAAAAATAGAAATAGGACAAACCCATATGAGTAAGCACTTGATAATGCAGGAAGGGAAAATTCCCTTTGTCACTGACTCACAGCTGAGCAGTTTCTTTCAGCTTCATGTACAGTTCTGTTGCAGACTCCCAGTTCTCTGGCTTCTGTAGTTGTTTGTGCTCCATAACAAAGTCAAAGTCCTCCTGCATGTTTGAGTCCCCACATGGAGCTATTGACAGGCTCGCCTCTGGAACAGCATCCAAATCAGCTGGTTCAATCTCAAATCCAGTCTGTGGAGCCAAATCTGTGTTAGATACAATAAATAGCATTTATATTATTTATTTACATTTAATGAATACAATAATAAAACAAACATGTAAATATCAATCATCACCAATATTACCTGTGTGGTCAGCAGTACAGTTCATTGGACATGACGCTGTTCTGGAAGTGTGAATCCTGTGACTGTTCCACAGTCTCACACACTCATCCAACATCACCATAGCAACATCTCAGAAGGCACTGATGCTCATGGCTCCCGTTGAAGTATCCAGCAAACAACTCCATCCAGAACTGAGACCTGTAGAAATGGATAGAATCAGAAGTAAATATAGATTATTATTAGAAGTGGAACTCCATTAAAATAAATATTATATATATGTTTAGAGGAGTTCATCTGCGATAGGACATAAAGATAAAAATCAAATGAAAGGTCAGTCATAATAAAATGACTTCATGAAGGCCACTTACCTTCCCCTTCTAAATATGGCCCACCAGGATTCAACACGCTGCTTATTCGTGGATGAGCCATACATGTGGCTGGACGGCCCAGAGCAGCAGTCATCATGATGGAGGCGTAGGGGAGACTGAATGGCAGCCATAATGCCATTCTCCGTGCCACAATCAGTCCTCAGTCTCATGAGAGGAGATTCTCAGCGATCACTGTTGGCTTCTTGTTATTTGTCGGTCCACATTGGAGCCACAGCACTTTAGGTGAAAAAATCCATCCATGCGTCCTGAGAGAGCCAGTTTATCAGAACCATCTGCATGCCACATACAGTTCGCTCCCATTGAGGAGCAGCTTCTTCTTAGAAACCTTCTGCGTGCTCTCTCATTCATCACATCATCTCTCTTCACTCGAAGATTGGACTTTTGTCTGAGTACCTGCCACATCGTCCGATAGCCAAACAGTTGTCCAGGTCCACGAAGTTCCAACCTGATGGCGTTTGGAGAGGAATCATCCCTTTAAGAGTCCGCAGGCTGATGTTTGCACCGTGTAAACTTCACATCATGCTTCAGTAGATCAGGTGCTGCTACCTCCGGATCTGTATATAATGGGAGTGTTTTCCCTCTCTGAGCTTTTAAATCAGCTCCATGTGGCGCCATCAATCCATGTTTATCTGCTAAAATAACAAAAAGATATCATTCATTTCACACACACACATATTTACTTCCATATTTTACAGATATATCCACACACGTACCTGGACCTGTTTCCTTTCGGCCCACAGTTCTTTTGACTTTGACTTTCTGTCCTCCATGAATTGTTTATATGATGTTAATGGTTGTTCTGCTGGAATGAACGGAGTTCCGTATCAAAACAGAAAGTTAGCAGCAGCTAAAACAATCAGCAACAATTGTGCATTTAGCATAACTGTAAGCCTAACATAAAATAAATAAATAAATACTAGAACGCATTCTAACTAAACGCGTTTCTATTCCGTGAAGACAACGATTAGCTGCAAAATGAAACGGTGCACTTTAATTCACTGCATGTCTGACAGCGGCTTCAGCTAGTTAGCACGATGCTACACTTAGCTTGTTTAGCATTTTCCGGCTGTTTATTAGATGTCTCCTGTGCGCGTGCTCCTTCCGTCTGGTCCGTTCATCAACGTTAAACATTCTACAGATCGTCCGCACGGAAAACACAACCGCGTAAATTGGCTCAAGTTGTTTCCACAAAACGGCCAAAACATCATTTAATCTATGCCTGCTAAGTTTTCCCGGCACACAAACCGATACAAACATTTTGAGCTCACAGTCAATCTTCTTCTGGATCACTTCCGGCATTTGGTACATTCCCCTTCCGGAAGATTTCTTTTGGAAATTTGTTTTCTAACATGTGAATTTGTTTTGTCCGGGGTAAAAGTCTTTTTCTTATGTAATTTTGTTGAATAAAATGTAAAAATATTTCCCAACATGTAAATTAGTTTGACGCTTTGTAAAAGTGTTTGGCACTTTGTAATTTAGTTTTGCACTTACCGGCCACCGTATCAAACAGAGCAGGAACACTAAAGTAAGGGGCGGGGGGTGAAAACGACAGGAGGGTTAAAGAGCAGATTCTCTCTGAGGGGACGGATGTTGCCACAATACACAGTGTGTGTGCCATCACATGTGGAAGATGTGTGCAGACTGAAGCCTTGGTCTGCCACCAGCTCAGAGGGGCTGCACTTCTACTGACCACCAGGGGGCTCCACTGGTTGTTTCACAAAGTCACAGTGTGTTGGAGTCTATCAGGGTATTTTCCAAGCAGCACTGTGTTTCTAACATCTGGATGTTGGTAAAGAGTTACTCTGCATTGGCTGGGAATCGAACCCGGGCCTCCCGCGTGGCAGGCGAGAATTCTACCACTGAACCACCAATGCTTATTTAACGATTTTTACCATGACGTCACGGATCTCCAGTCATCAGCAGCCTTCAACACTTGCTGCATGTTCAGAAGAACTTCCTGCATTTTATAACGTGGCAACTAACCCGATCAGGGAGAGTCTTCTTTTTTCTGTTTTTCTCACACAGGTTCAAAAACAAGCTCCTCCGCTGAGTGAGACGGCAACATTTTTTTTTTTTTTTTTACAAGTTTTACAGATGATTATTGTAATTTCTGTGTTTACTGAGAGCTCAGACCAACAGAGAGAACACACACACACACAGTGGACGAGGTGCGCGATCCCAAAAATGAGTGAAAACAGGAAAAGAAGCATTTTAATAAGTAGAAGGAGGAACAAACCAACAGATTTGGTTTTAGTTCAATTTAACGCCACTTATTTGTCTAATAACAGCTGATTTGTGTTTCACTTCATTTGCTCGTGAGACAAGTGTGAGCTTCTTCGTGCGCATGCGCCGTATCGAGTTGGTGTCGCGTGGGAGAGCGATGAAGGACAGGAAATGCCTTTGATCTCCAGTGACGTCACACAGCCGCGTTTAGAGGTGAGTAAACAGTTGTTGATGTTGCCAGTGAAACATTCATTCATCCTCAGAGTCATCTGCTTCTACCGATCTCCATTTTCATTTCCAACCACTCAGAGAGACAAGAACACACACAGACACACTCTGACTAACCAAACCATTCCAGGAACAATCAGGATGATTCTGGCTCAGGGTGTGACAGGTCCGGGGTTCAAATCCCAGATGAGCCCTTTGTCAGCTGTTGTAAGAAGTGAAAAAGCCTCCTAAATGTGGAGGGAGGCCGACTCTGTCAGAGAGCAGTGTGCATTCTAGCTTCCTTTAGCTGTCAGCCTCTGATCATCAACTCTTCAGCTTCTATGACTTCAACAATTCCTTCTGAATGCAGTCTGAGGCAGTGATTGTGAAACTTTCATTCAGACAGAGATCCCACATTCAGAAGAAAACAGCCACACACAAACAAAGTCATCATGAACAGCCTACATGGAGCCTAAATGAAAAGAAGCAGGAACTAAAGTGTGAAAATAATGATGAACAAAGTGTCACACAGAGAGGCTGCAGCCTGGTGTGGACTATAACGTCAGAAATTGGATCAGTCTGTGACACGGAGCACTAAAGTTGGAAGGCTGAGTTCAGCTTCAGCTTCTTTCATGTTCTCCCTGTGAAAGAAAGAAGGTGAACATGAGCTTGATATGAGAACACAGCAGTGTGCATCATGGTGCTCATGTTCATATAGAAAGAAGGAGGAAAAGCAGCAGCTCTGGTTTGCTGTTTCACTCCCTTTCCCTCCCCGCTATGAGCTGTCACTCACCCACAGCACATACTGTAGACTGGTTCACAGTCAGACTCATGATTCATGACTCATTGGTTCAGAGTGGAACTCATGAGTCCCAGTTCAGCAGCAGCACATTCACACACTGAGCTGAGAGTCTGCTGCACGACTCCGCTAGAACGTTATTGGACTGTATTATATCAATCTTTTAAACTTTATTTATGCAGCACTTTTCAAACAATGAACAATGTTGCACAAAGTGCTTCACACATTAAAATATAAAAATAAATAAATAAGACAATATCCCCCACAATCAAGACAGAGACACTCAGATTAAAGCAGGACTTTGTTTGTCGCACAAAGGTTATTTAGTACATGAAGTAAAAATTGTCCTTTCAAAAGATAAACTGCTGCAGTGTCAGCATCCTGTTATTTATTTAAATAAGACATTTTTTGCAACATGTTAAAAATAAGAATTATTTGAGAAAATCCAAAACAAAAAAACAAAAAAAGACCATTCACATTTTATGAAGGGAAGAAAGGGCCAAGTTAAAAGCTTAATCCGTGCCAACTGACAGTCACATGTTTCACAACAAATTTTACATCTTTTATAGAGTAATGCTTCTAGAAATGTTCCCAAAGCAGCCCGAAGGGTCCAGAAGAAGCTGAACCTAAACCCCAGGTGGAGTTTGGAGGAGCTGGCTGAGAGGAGAGGAGGACTTGAGGAGTCTCTGGGATCATGGTGGACTGGACTCTGTTCTCAGACCAGTTCTGATTCCTCTGTCAGTCTCTGCTGGATGAAGCTCTCCTCTCCACCTCCCAGGAACATGGTCCAGAGTCTGGACAAGCTGCTGCTGCAACATCTGGATCATCAGGAAGCAGCTGATCCTCCATCAACACACACCTTCCTCTTCACAGCCACCACTGCCACCTGTAGAGAGAAGAAGAAGAGAGCAGATCCATCAGTGTTTCCTGACTCTGTCCATCAGCTGTCAGTCAGTGATGCAGATCCAGCATAAAGACCTGCAGGGACTTCAGTCCTGTTCAGTCCAGATGTGCAGCAGCTGCTTCCTCTCAGCTCATGTTAACGTGTTGGAGTGAACACACAGACCTCAAGTCTGCTGACTCAGCACATTTCTCTGAGTCCACAGTGGAGATAAAGAGCTGAGTCATGAAGGTTCATCACTTTACTGATGATTTACTGAAGGTCCATTTAAACTGAGAGACTCTGACTGACAGACAGACAGACAGACAGACAGACAGACAGACAGACAGGATTCTGGTCTGCAGAAAGACCACATGGTGACAGTGTGATGAAAGAAGATCAGTGATGTGCAGCTTTCAGTCAGACTGATCTCAGAGCTGTGACAGATGAACCTGATCAGAGAACAAACAGTCTCAGCTCAGATCTGACAGTTTGATAGACGAGGACCAGAATCTGAACATCTCTGAGTTCTTCAGCTGGAATCTGCTTCATTTGATGGTCACATGATCACAACAGTCCTCTGACTGATCTGATTGGCTGACTGTTTTCTCTCTGTCTTTCTGTCTAATTCTGAAATCTGTTTCTGTTCTCCTCTCACAGCTTCACTGAGGAGTTTGAAGGTTCACAGAAAAAAAGAGTCTTTGCTCTGATACTGTATTTAAACAATATTATTGAAAGGAACATGAACTGACTCCAACTCTACTGACCTCAGAGTCTCCAGTCTGAAGTCTGGACTCTTCACAAGATCAGACAGATCTTTCAGTCCTGAATCCAGGTTGTTGTGACTCAGGTCCAGTTCTCTGAGATGGGAGGGGTTGGACTTCAGAGCTGAGACCAGAGAAGAACAGCTGATCTCTGACAAACTGCAGCCCTCCAACCTGAGTAAAGAATAAAAGACACATTTCCTGCTTGAAAGTGTTCAGTGTCTCTTCATCTGTTCAGAATATGAAAGTCACACAGTTGAACCAACAGGAAGCAGCTTCACAACAGTCAAATACAAACAGTGACAAGATTTCATGAGAAAATGAAACAACACTGTAAAGAACCTGAACTGACTCAAACTGTCAACATTGTGAATATAAACTGTGTGAAATTAAAAAGTCATTTTCAAATGAGTGAAAATCAGTTTTAAAAAGTTTAAATATCTAAAACCTGAAGAGGATTTTCCCTCATAAATATAAACCTGTCTGCAGGTCAGAGTCACCACAACTGTAACATCATATTAATCTGAGAGCAGAAATAAAACATGAGTCTGACCTCAGAGTCTCCAGTCTACAGTGAGGACTCTCCAGAAAACCACACAGATATTTCAGTCCTGAATCCTTCAGGTCGCTCCAACTCAGGTCCAGTTTTCTGAGATGGGAGGGGTTGGACTTCAGAACTGAGACCAGAAAAGAACAGCTGATTTCTGACAAACTGCAGCTCTTCAACCTGAGTAAAGAATAAAAGATGTGACGTTAGGAGACAAAGTTCCTGCTTGAAAGCGGGACTACGATGCAACTGCTCCCTCAACAGACCCAGCTCTTAATATACACTGTCTTGTCTTAAAACATTAACATGTCAGATTGTTATTTTAACACGCTAGCTGTAGTGGAGGAAAACAAAAAAAAAAAAAAAAAAAAAAAACATCTGATCTTTAACCTTACAGATACAAAAAGTTATGTTACATCCACACCACTGCATAGTTTTAAAATAGCTTTTTATAACTCAAACATTTCAAATCTGCTCCACTTTATGGGGTAAAAAATTCCTCACAGAAGCAGTGCTGCATTCAGCCACATTGCTTTTTGTGATTCTCACTGTTTCTTCACCGAGTCAGGTTTTTTTCTGGTCGGCTCGCTCTTCTTACCTTGGTGTCATACAAAATAAGCTGTAAATAAACATATATCGTGGTTTACAATAAATATAGCAACCAATCCATATCAATTTCAGGCTTAAAAATACAATTTTCTTAAAAACCACGCCAACTCCCGGTTAAGGTCCGGCCCCTTACGAGTACGAATTCGGATACAGATAATGCAGATGGTTGAAATGATACGGATGCGAATAATGGTGTACTCGCTTATCCCTATGAGGTATGTTTGGAGCCACCTTATTACCACTGCTGCAGTATGTTGGTCATGTCATGTTAAAGAAAACATACATTCATGTAACTGCTTTGGGGTCAGTGGTTAATGTAAACATTATTATTCTAATAATGGACCAGGTGGGAGGGTTCCTTGTAAAATGAAAGCATTAGTTGTGACAATCTGTTTGATATTCAAACTAAATTGGAATTATGGCTGAAATATCCCAAACTCAACCAATAGAGCAATGTTACATGTGGATGATTCTATTCTATTGGCCAAGAAAGAAAGAAATGTTCACATTATGCTGAACATTGTTCCAAAACCGTGCTGGAAGTGGAGACTAATGGAGAACCAAGACAAAACATAACTGGTGCATTTTAGGCCAAAATCAAGTGTGAGAAGTTGAATGTTGGGACAGTAATGCTGTCCTACACTGATCAGTATAAATGTCTTGGCCTGATGTTGGACCAACACATGACATTTAACCCAGCTGTCAGTGATTTAGCTCAGTCTGCAGGTAGAGCACTGGGTTCTGGACTGAACAATAAACAGTTTTCAAATGTGACTTTCAAACATTTAACTGTTAAAACCTGAAGAGGATTTTCCCTCATAAATATAAACCTGTCTGCAGGTCAGAGTCACCACAACTGTAACATCATATTAATCTGAGAGCAGAAATAAAACATCAGTCTGACCTCAGAGTCTCCAGTCTGCAGTGAGGACTCTCCAGAAAACCCCACAGATCCTTCAGTCCTGAATCCTTCAGCTTGTTGTGACTCAGGTCCAGTTCTCTGAGATGGGAGGGGTTGAACTTCAGAGCTGAGACCAGAGAAGAACAGCTGATCTCTGACAAACTGCAGTTTCTCAACCTGAGTAAAGAATAAAAGATGTGACTTTAGGAGACAAAGTTCCTGCTTGAAAGTGTTCAATGTTTCATCATCTGTTCAGAGCTGAAGGGATGGGTGGATGGGTGGATGGATGGATGGATAGATAGATAGATAGATACTTTATTTATCCCAGACTGGGAAACTGCAGTGTAACAGCAGCATTACACATAGGGAATAAAATATATAACACGAATGCATCTGGGTGTTCAGTCAGTAGTTTGGCAGCGGTGGAGCTGATAACTGACACAGGCTACCGCTGCATCAGCTGACTGGGGGATGTAAACAGTGATAACAACGGTGTACGTGAACTTCCTTGGTAAATAATACGGGCGCATTCCTACAGCCAGCAGTTCGATGTCTGAGTTATAGAGACGTTCCTTCATGACATTTGGACAAGTCTCTGTCTCCCCGTACCAAACTGCAACCTGGGACCTCAACGCTGCTGTCCGGGATGTGCGAGTGCAGCCATGTTTAACTGAAGCAACATATGCTACAGTCACGGTATTCCCTCTGGGTCTTCACAAGCGCTGCCAGTTCGTCCGTCTTGTTCCCCAAAGACCTCACGTTCCCCGTTATGATCGCTGGGACCGCCGGTTTGTGTCTTCTCCTTCTTTCCCTCCGTTTCGCTCCGGACCTGCAGCCCCGGTGTCTCCTCCGTAGCTCCTGCGGGACCACAGGCCTGTCTCCAGGCAACAGCGCAATCAACTGCCACAATTGCCGGCGGCGATCTTCCAAGTTACAAAAAGTAGGAAAGCAGGAGAAAAACCAAACCAACCAAACCAACTAAAGCCATTTCGCAACTTTAACAGAAAGGTTGTGATTGAACAGAAAAAAAAAACCAAAAGAGCGAACCAACAAATTAACAAGTTTACACGAAGCACGACGAGGAGCTGCGGCTACAGACCGCTTAGAGCGGCGCAAAAAAAAAGTAAGAAAGTAAAAGTTTCAGAAAGTAGAAGTTTAGAAAATGAAAGTCAAACAGCTGAACCATCAGGAAGCAGCTTCCCAACAGCCAAATAGCTCTCATTAATATTAATAACAACATTCTGCTGCATAGTGACTCCACCTCTTAAACTCTACCAGCTCCACCTGTGGCTCCATCTGTACAAACTCATGTTCATTAGAGATTCTCCTAAACGTTCTCAAGTTTTCAAAGACAACAAATATGTCAGACTGAACTCTGGAGAAAGGTCAACATATGGTTCACAGCATCTGGAACATTTTCACTTCATTAAGCTGTGACCAAGTTTAACAAACATGCTGAGTTTGGTCTGAATCTCTCAGTCAGTCTGCTTTAGTCACATGACTTTATAGTCGTGTTGGAACAAGAAAACACTGATTATATATTTATTCATGTCAGTGTGGGAAAATGTTTCAAGTTTTAAATCTGTAGTTCAACATTTCTCTGCCAGAGTGACTGGACTAAACCAGAGAAGAAGAAAACTGATGTCAGCATGAAGATCCTCAGTGAGGATCAGTATAATATCAGCCTGATGTCTGCAGGTCAGAGTCACCACAACTGTAACATCATATTAATCTGAGAGCAGAAATAAAACATGAGTCTGACCTCAGAGTCTCCAGTCTACAGTGAGGACTCTTCAGAAAACCACACAGATCCTTCAGTCCTGGATCCTTCAGGTCGTTCCAATTCAGGTCCAGTTCTCTGAGATGGGAGGGGTTGGACTTCAGAGCTGAGACCAGAGAAGAACAGCTGATCTCTGACAACCTGGAGTTGTCAAATCTGAATAAGGAATAAAAGATGCAGATAAAATCATTGATAATCAGTCAGATATGTTCAGAAGACTTTAAATCAAAGTTCCACCACATTCTGTCTGGATGTTTGAAGTGTTTCTTCAGTGTAATTGTCATTTCAGCCACTGGAGGCTGAAGTTCAGCAGCTCCTCACTCTAAAACAAAGTGATTCCCTCAGCTGACCTGTAGCTGCAGTGGAATACAGGACATACTTGTGTGTAGGAATACAGCAGATGGCTGCTTCATAAATATGTGGCAGCAAAGGAAATTTCTGCTTTGATGTGAAGATGAAGCTGTAAAATCTTCTAAATGAAGAACATTTCAACACGTGTGGGACTGTTTGTTTTCAAAGTGTGTAGAAGAGCTTTTTGATGTTGACTCCGTCCACAGCAGCTCATCACTCAGCTTCTGTACCGCTCCTCTGAACTCCATCTACTGCAGTAACACACTGATTGAGTATGACCACACCACAAAGAAACACAACTATCACTGTGCTGCACATGAACTGTGCTCAGTGCAGGGAAACCTGTGGTGGAGCTCCAATCTTTTGGAAATATTAGCTTTCAGAGCACAGGGGGGCCACGGCCACGTGTCTGAAAGCCCCATGAGAGCTGGAGTCTCAACAACACAACTGACTCTGGTCCTCAGCTCCACACCCTCCAAGTCTGAAGACATTTATTAGGACATTAGATTCAGTGGTGGATTAAAGATCTACCACAGTGGACTGACCTCAGAGTCTCCAGTCTACAGTCTGGACTCTCCACAAGATCACGCAGCTCCTTCACATCTGGATCCTGCAGGAGGTTTCCTCTCAGGTCCAGTTCTCTGAGATGGGAGGGGTTGGACTTCAGAGCTGAGGCCAGAGAAGAACAGCTGATCTTTGACAACCAACAGCATCTCAACCTGGAAAAGAACATGTTGGAGATTTAACATGTGAAATCAACACTTTTGGTTCCTGAAAGAATTTTTCTTATCTAGAATCTAAAGTAAACAAAAGAAACGTATGCGATAAAAAATGGACCAGACTCAGTGACTAACTCCCTAACAACAAACTTTCGCCTTGCTCTATGTGCCCTACAGACAATATCTAACTAAGCACTAGCAGTGATTTCATGTCTTTGGGGTCATCAGGTGGGAACCTCTTTTCAATGGTGTTTCATCTAGTTAGGCCCACGACACCTCCAGGAGGCTAGACAGTACTAACTGGTGTCCCAGAGTCACCCCCTAATGCCAGCCATCAACACTCCTCACACAAAGACAACTATCTCAAACAGCACTGCTGTAAACTACTCTGACCTCTCACCAACTGCACCAGGGAAAGCGGGGTGGGGATACAGACCCTGGTTCAGGTAAGGGGCATGAAAGTGTAGAGGGTGCAGGAGGTGGAGGACAAGCTACACTAGCAGGTTCAGCAAACAACCTAACCTTTTTCATGTATTGAACAAGTAAATTCAAGTTTTGGAAAAGAATGACAACTTTTATTATTATTGTTAGAACAACTGGAAACATGAAACAGCTATTTTTAATAAAAGTGAAAAGCTTCAAGCAAAATGTGAATATAAATTCTGGATGAAACACATCTACAACAACTGAACAGACCTCAGAATTTCCAGTCTACAGTGAGGACTCTTCAGAAAACCACACAGATCCTTCAGTACTGAATCCTTCAGGTCATTGTTGTGAGTCAGGTCCAGTTCTCTGAGATGGGAGGGGTTGGACTTCAGAGCTGAGACCAGAGAAGAACAGCTGATCTCTGACAAACCGCAGTTCTCCAACCTGAGTAAAGAATAAAAGATGTGACTTTAGGAGACAAAGTTCCTGAGTCAGCAAACTTTATTTCTATCTCTGATTCTGACACATATGAACTCCTGTATAACAATCTGAGCTCTGGCAGGTAAGTCCACTCTAAAACCAGTCAAACAGTCTACAAACAAGCTGCAGAAGTTCTACACAGAAAATCAAACATTAATATATTTGAAGATGAAATGTCTTGTCCTGACGTTGGACCAACACATGACATTTAACCCAGCTGTCAGTGTTTTAGCTCAGTCTGCAGGTAGAGCCCTGAACAAGTCTGAACACTGTGCTCATCTGGGAGTTCATACTTTCACTCTGTTCTGTAATGTGTGTGTGTGTGTGTGTGTGTGTGTGTGTGTGTGTGTGTGTGTGTGTCAGACGATGTTTCTGCTGTCTGGGGATTCTGTGAGTATTCTCTTTGTAATACTCAGCATCATAGAGCTATTGGTTATCTTATAGAAGGACACAAATGGACCTCAGTGTTGGCTCTTCATGGTGATTTGAGTATCAGACATAAGAGACAAATGCTCCAGCTCTGGAACAGATCTGTGAAGCTGCCTGATCATAGAATTACTAAAAAGATATTTCACTCTGACACTTTGACCCAATCCCAAAGTTCACCCCACTCCCTACCCCTTAACCCTCGAAAGGAAGCCACAATCTTCCCTAGGAATTGGGACACCACTTGCTACGTCAATGTGTAGTCTCAGCAGCAACATGGAGGCTACAGTTCATGTACATTTCCATAGGCATGATTTTATTTTCGTATGTAATGCCCTCACCCTGTTCGTACTCTGTCAATGTAAATTTTGTCATTAAAAAAAACAAAACAACAACAACAACAAAAAAAAAGGAGACTACGGTCACAATTGTTTTTTTAGCATTCATCATGCTTCGGTTGATAAATAAATCAAGTGGTACACAGAGAACAATACACCATCAATGTTTGTTGTCTCTTGTGAATTTTTTTTTTTTTTTTTTCTCCACATCCTCTCGCTCTCTGGGGATCGAGGACTGGCCCTTCCTCTGGAAGTCAGCACTGGAAAACCCTCAATGTTAAGGGCTAGATTCTAACCCCAACCTTCCTTGTTCACAGGGTGGAGTCCACTCTGTGTGTCCCATTTCCTGTTCAGGTGTAGAGGTGGGATTGGCTGGTTCTACTCTTTAAAAGGGAAGTTCTCCTGTACTGAAGTGACTCCTCCTCCTTCCTGCTCCGAGCTCTGGATCATGCTGGGCTGTGCTGCATTGTGATTTGGGTTAAACAACTTTTGTTATTTGTTTTGATTACTACATGCATCGTTTTGTTTTCCTTGGGTATGTGACAAATAGCAGTCTTAGTAGCTGAAATAGCTGTAAGGGAGGGAATTTGTTTTGTGAGTCTTTTCCTCCTGTTTCATTGTCAGGGAGGTAAGGTAGTTTTTTTTATTCTTCCTCAGGTTATATTTTTCAAACCTTACTTTATTATGATTAAAACACTTAAATAAACAACAGTGGCGTAACACAACAGCTGAACAAGAAACTTAAAGTGAAGACACAGTATCACAGACTCTATAGTGATGCATTGATTCTGCTCTACTGGTCTACTGGCCACTGGTAGTGGCAGAAAGAAAAAAAAGAAAGAAAACAAAACAAAACAGCAAAACAGCCCTATACCTCCAGACAAGAAAGGGAGGGGAAAAGAAGTGTGAGTGAAAAAAAAAACAAACAAAAAACAAACAAAAAAACAAAAACTGGTGAGTTAACAAATGAGTAACAAATGGCACCTGTGAACCAGGGGAAGGAAAAAGCTACTAACACAAACAGCAAGGAGAACAACAGAGAGGAGTGAGAGTGAGGGGAACAAAGAAAAGCTGTCCAGGTTCATTCAACTCTGCCTGCTAATCAAAGAGATGTTGGGAAAATAAGAAAGCAGTAACACGAGGAAGAGAACCAGCTGGATTCACTGGAGGTTTGGAAACCCATGGCCTGAGGAGTGGTGATGATCCCAGGAGTACCAAGGAGGAAAAAGGTGCCTGTATACTGGGACTCCATACCTGCCTGGGCTGGAGGAGCCCCACAACAGAGCTAAGTACAGTCCATCACTGTCCCCTCAACCATTGAACACACTGATCCACCATACGTCCACTCACACACACTGAACCCCGGAGGAACTGGAACCAGCTGGGCTAACACACACATACACCTCCAAGCTAAATTTTACTCATCCTCACGCTGTTACACTGGAAGCTGGAACCGGACTGGTCTGACCCACACACACCCACACATCCCTCTACCCCTCCATTGCACCCAGCTTTCACCTGTTGGCTGAGCAACATGTATGTGTTTGATTTGTTCAACTTGGTGTGTTCTGAAGGTGGTGAATCAAATCAGTTATCCATTATGGAGTATGAAGCTTTTTATACTGATGACAATCTGCCAAATCTGCAAACTAACCCAAACACTAACCCTCTTCAGTAATTTTTTTCTTATTTAATAAAAAATATGATTAAAAAACGTATAGTAAATAACTGAATTCAAAGTATTCACACAAACATGAACTCTGACCTGAGAGTTTCCAGCTCACAGTGTGGACTCTTCAGTCCAGCAGACAGCAGCTTCACTCCTGAATCCTGCAGGTTGTTGTTACTCAGGTCCAGATCTCTCAGACTAGAGGACTGGGAGCTGAGGACTGAGGACAGAGCTTCACAGCTTCTGTCTGAGAGGTTACAGCCACTCAATCTGAGGAGGAATTATAGAAATAAAATACATCATGTGACAAGAACACTGCAGTTGTATATTAACATATGGTCATTTAATCAAAGTACTCAACAGTACTTAATTTAGGTCCTTAACTGTTAATGTGTGACATCTGAAGTTTTTAAATTGTCATAAAACGTGCAAAATGTAATTTTTTTTGTATGTCAGTGTTTTGAGTGTGCGACTGGTTGCAGCTCTGCTACAGATTCTAATTCTGCTGGATGCCAGAGCACAGTGCATAAATTAAGCACAGAGCAGGTCGCACAGGACAGAACTGTTGAAATGGTTTTGTGGTTCTCTTGTTGCATAGATACTACAACCGACTATATTGTGAGATCATGTGTGAATTCGCGAGATCTCCTGAATCCTTGCGACTGCCGCTGTCCAGCAGAGCCGCAACAATGCGCATCACAGATGGATCCAGCGGGTGTTGAGGAACGGAGTACAGGGCCATTCCGGAGACGTTCCGCATCCAGTGGAATGAATACAATTCAAACAATTCTTTGTCAAAAAGATAAGCATGTTGACCCCTTCTGGTCACAGTTGTGCCCACTCAACTTACAGTGTTCCCAGCAAATCAAACACCATGCAATCATCCACCTTTAAAAATAGTTTATGCTTCACCAGGTGCTTCCTCATGTTTCAAGTGTTTCCACCACCAGCTCTGCATTTTGCTCGTCATTGCTGCATTGGGCATCAGCATGTATTTCACCAATGTGTCACCACACATATAATCGCTTTCAACTGGCCGTTTTCAGTATTTTTCTGCATTTCTCTGCACTTCATAGGCTTATTGTTTCTATAATAACAGTTCCTATAGCAAACAAAACGGAAGCATTTCAGTGTGCTACAGAATGAAACACATGGAAGTACAAACGTGTGGTACCGTTTGATTTGAAGTGAATTGAACCCTGCTGAACACAAACCTGAGTCCTCCGAGTCTACAGGATGGAACCTGTAGTCCAGCTGACAGCAGCTTCACTCCTGAATCCTGCAGGTTGTTGTTACTCAGGTCCAGATCTCTCAGACTAGAGGACTGGGAGCTGAGGACTGAAGACAGAGCTTCACAGCTTCTGTCTGAGACGTCACAGCCACTCAGTCTGAAGAAGAAGCAGCAAAACAAGATAAATGATTAAAGAAACATCTTTTTGATTCTCAACTAAAAAAGATCTGATCTGTATGTATTTATTTGCACATACAGAACTTTGTTGGAGGCTTTGACCACTGGCAGCAGCCTCAGAAGAGCCTCCTCTGAAGCAGAGTATTTCTTCAGGTCAAACACGTCCAGATCTTTTTCTGATGACAGTAAGATGAAGACCAGAGCTGACCATTGAGCAGGAGACAGTTTATCTGTGGAGAGACGTCCTGATCTCAGGGACTGTTGGATCTCCTCCACCAGAGAACCATCATTCAGTTCATTCAGACAGTGAAACAGGTTGATACTTTTCTCTGGAGACACATTCTCACTGATCTTTGTCTTGATGTACTGGACTGTTTTCTGATTGGTCTCTGAGCTACTTCCTGTCTGTGTCACCAGGCCTCGTAGGAGAGTTTGGTTGGTCTGCAGCGAAAGACCCAGAAGGAACCGGAGGAACAAGTCCAGGTGTCCATTTGGACTCTGTAAGGCCTCATCCACAGCACTCTGGTAGAGACGTGTTGTTTTAGATCCTGTCCTTATTAGTTTAGACCTCCAAGTTGTTGATTGTTCTTCTGCCATCAGATTGACTCCAGAGTTGATGAAGGTCAGATGGACATGAAGAGCAGCCAGAAACTCCTGAACACTCAGATGGATGAAGCAGAAGACCTTGTCCTGGTACAGCCTTGTCTCCTCTTTGAAGATCTGTGTCAACACTCCTGAGTAAACTGATGCTGCTCTGATATCGATGCCACACTCTGTCAGGTCTGATTCATAGAAGATCAGGTTTCCTTTCTGCAGCTGCTCAAAAGCCACTTTTCCCAGAGACTCAATCATCTTCCTGGTCTCTGGACTCCAGTGTGGATCTGACTCAGCTCCTCCATCGTACTTGACCTTCTTCAGTTTGGACTGAACCACCAGGAAGTGGATGTACATCTCAGTCAGGGTCTTGGGCAGCTCTCCTCCCTCTCTGGTCTTCAACACCTCCTCCAGAACTGTAGCAGTGATCCAGCAGAAGACTGGGATGTGGCACATGATGTGGAGGCTTCGTGAGGTCTTGATGTGGGAGATGATCCTGCTGGCCTGTTTCTTATGTCTGAACCTCTTCCTGAAGTACTCCTCCTTCTGGGGGTCACTGAACCCTCTGACCTCTGTCACCATGTCAACACACCGAGGAGGGATCTGATTGGCTGCTGCAGGTCGTGTGGTTATCCAGAGGCGAGCAGAGGGAAGCAGTTTCCCCCTGATGAGGTTTGTCAGCAGCACGTCCACTGAGGTGGACTCTGTAGGATCAGTCAGGACCTCAGTGTTGTGGAAGTCCAGAGGAAGTCGACACTCATCCAGACCGTCAAAGATGAACACAACCTGGAACTGATCAAAGCTGCACATTCCTGCTTCTTTGGTTTCAGTGAAGAAGAGATGAACAAGTTCCACCAAGCTGAACTTCTTCTCTTTCAGCACATTCAGCTCTCTGAAGGTGAAGGGGAATGTGAACTCTATGTCCTGGTTGGCTTTGTCTTCAGCCCAGTCCAGAGTGAACTTCTGTGTTAAGACGGTTTTCCCAATGCCAGCCACTCCCTTTGTCATCACTGTTCTGATTGGTTGGTCTCTTCCAGGTGGGGGTTTAAAGATGTCTTCTTGTCTGATGCTTGTTTCTGCTCTGTCCTGTTTCCTGGATGCTGTTTCAATCTGTCTGACCTCATGTTCCTCATTGACCTCTCCAGTCCCTCCCTCTGTGATGTAGAGCTCTGTGTAGACCTGATTCAGAAGGGTTGGGTTTCCTGCTTTAGAGATCCCCTCAAACACACACTGGAACTTCTTCTTCAGGGCAGATTTGAGTTTATGCTGACAAACTGGAGCACAACTTTCTGAATAAACAAAAAACATTTGAGATTAAAAACATAAAACTCCTAGGTTTATGTTTGCTTCTACTAACCAATAAGAATATGATCATATTTCTCTCCGTCTCCTCAGACTTTAGTAAATGTCTAATTGATCCATCATGTTAAATCCTCTTACTGCTCTGCAGACAGTCAGCCAGCTCCTCCTGCTTCATCCTCCTCAGGAAGTTCACTGTGATCTTCAGAAATGCCTCTCTGCTCCTCCTCTGCTCTTCATCCACCTCATCATCCTCATTCTTGATGAATTGTGGGTAATCTGGACTCAGACTCCTTTTGATTTTCTTCAGCTCGTTCTTCACAAAACAGACGATGTTCTCCTCCAGCAGCTGGAACACAATAACATCCTGTGTAAAGTTCACTCTCAGTATAAACTGATGGATCAAAGCATCAGATCATCAGTCAGCAGAGTTCAACTTTAGCTGCTGCTGTATCATCTGCTGCCACGTCTCTTTCCAGAGCTACACAGAAAGATTCAGACCTGCTGACTTCACTAAACTAACTTCACTGGTGTAACTTACTAAGTTTGACTTTAGATTCTGACAACACAGAGATCCTGATCATCACATGAAGACCAAACTGATACAGCCCTTCAACACATCAACTTAGGAAGTGAAAATTCAGGGTATTAACTGTGACTGTGGCTGAAGATGGATCAGACCACCTGAACTAGTTCACTGGTGAATTATTCCATCTTTAAACCCTGTAGAGACAGAGTCCATGGAGGTCCAGGACTGAATCTGATTAACTTTGGTCTTTGTTATTAAGTCACAGCTGAAATTATCTGGAAAACAACTAAATAAACTTTTCTTTAAGATTCACTGTAGATGAAGAAGGAGCAGAGATGTTTTGTAAAAGTCTCCAACAGACCATATTCATACAGAACATATCTGTTGAGGCTGATGGATTATTGCTCTGTGGTGAACTACAACTCCCAGTCCTCTCCCACTCTCTCCCACCCCAAACCTGTTCAATCCCAATTCAACTCCTGTCTGTCACAGAGTAAAGCTCTACTGGTCTAAAGAGTGCAGCTTCAAACTCAAGTCTTTGTTGGTGTCTGTTGTAGTCACTGGATGAACATTTACACACCATAAATATGGAGTCCAGGTCTGTGTGATGATGTTTGTCAGACTGAACTCTGAGGAGAAAAGACACAAACACACAGTTTGTTCCAGGAGTTTTCTATGAACACCAGAGAAACTGATAGACAAGCTTTGATACATTTAATGAGTCAGACACCAACAAATGATCAGCTTTTACCTTTTTTCTTTGATAAAGTCATCCATAGACTGATCACTCTTCATGGACACACAGCTGGATACAGCAGACTGTTGTCCTCCCTTAAAGTTAATAGGACGATCCAGAGACCGATCACTCTTCATGGACACACAGCTCAGTTCAGGAGAATCTGGTCTTGACTTCTGGTTGCTAGTAGTAGCCAAGCTGACATTAAAATAATCAACAACCAGGAAAGTGAACAGAAAAATATCAGTTTTGAATTAGTTGCCATCGTCAAGCACAACATTCATTTATACAGCCACAAATGACCCACAATTTTTCATTGTTTGATTTCTTTTTCATCTTAATAAAATTTACATAGCACTTAGACTTTTTTGATACTTTTAATTTGACTCACATGAGCATTTTGTTGCCTGATTTTAAAAAGGGCAAGACAAATAAAGATTATTATTATTATTATTATCATCATTATCATCAGCCTGGGGATCTAGCTCAGTTGTAGAGCTGGGTGCCTGTCATCCATGGGTCCTGTTTCAAACCCCAACCAGATTGCAAACCCAGTGGTAGGTTTGTTTCGGTCCCAAGCCCGGATAAATGGGGAGGGCTGGGGCAACATCTGTAATGACAATTGTGGCCAAATCAATCATGAAAGTTACAGAGCTGAATTGCTGTGGCAACCTCAAATAGGAAAATGCCAAGAAAGAGAGGGAATTAAAAAAAAAAAGACAGGTAGAAATATCATTATTACTCATAATAAAATCTCAACATGTTTGTTAAGCTCACCGTGAAAATAAGGACAAAGAAACAGCAGCAGTAGAAGTTCAGCAGTAAAAAATGTAAGTGACAGTGAGAGTGAATAATGATGCAGCAGTGATCTGAGTGCTGAGCTCTGACAGATGGACAGTTAGAGATCCTCATCTCACCTCTGAGCTTTGGTCTGACTCTCATGTTCCCCACACAGAGTGGTTTTAGAGGGAGGGGCTCCCTCCTCTCTGTCCTCACACTGATTCATAGCTGAGCCTCCACCTTCACACACACAACAAAAAGCTTCATTACAACAGGATTTACATCACAGGACACATAATCAGCATTACTGTGACTAATACGTCATTAACTTCAGCCTTTAACTCCAAAAAACAAACTGTTTGACTTTTCTCTCTCTTTGTTGCTTTCAGTCAGATTCTTCTATCAACAGAAAAAAAGTTGTCATTCATGTTAATCCCAATCTTCAATGTTATACTTTGGCATTAACACTAAATTTCAAACAAACTCAGATCACCATTTACTTTTAGCACTGCAAGTTGAAGAATTATTGAACCTTGACATAGTTGTGATCACCATAGGTTGGCACATTTGAAGGTCCAGAATTTTAATTAGATAAATTTTGGAAGGCCAAATCATTCCTTCAGAAGCCAAATAAAAAAACAAACAACAGCTACAACTAAACCAGTCTGACCTTTGTCAGGAAACCCCAGACCAGAGGAAGTGGTTCTCTCATCTGATGTTTAGGATACACCTTAAACATTGGTTTCTTTGACACATAATTTAAATACTGTGCCTCCACAACTTCACATAGAAATCAGTCTGATCTGTCTGTAATCTGAAAGTTTCAGAGAAATGCATCTCAGATCTGATGGTGCTTCTTCTCTCTGTCCACTAGATGGCGGTATCTGACTGTGGAATGTGTTGATGGAGCTGATTTAATTCATATCACCCTATTGATCTAACAAATTAAAGATTTAAAGATTTCTGTTTTGCCTTAAATGATTCCCAACAATAAAAACAAGGAGTGCTGCTTTAAACCTTCAATGGCTTCACTGTATCTGGAAATGCTCAGAGTGGACCATCAACAGTGAGAGTTCAAGTCACTCAGCGAAGTCCATCCAAGGTGTCAGACGAGTTCTGACATGTTTGTTGTGTCATGCCTCAGCTATAACGTTGCACAGCAGTTCAAGGAACTCAACTTTCTGACACTTTCCTGCTTGATGTGAAGAGAAGAAGCTGCTTGTTCTCCCTCATCAGTCCTGGTGTCTGTTTGAACTGAGGAAAAGTTACACCCTCATAACTTCAGAGTCCAATTATTAAAAGCTTTAGTGACATGAAACCGTTCTAACCTGTGTTAGAAACCAAATCAGTGCCACAGGACTCTTTGGTACGGTGGTGTGATTCTGCAACAACACCTCTAATGTCCTCAACTCAGCAGAAGAAGATGTAAATGTGCTGCAACAATGTCAATTTCTAAGTCTGAAATTTGAAATAACAGTAAGCACTAAACAAATCATTCAGAGCCAACAACAACAACTGTGTCATTCTGAGTTCAACCAACAGATAGAGCCATCAGAAATCTGGATTTCTTCATTATTTCATTATTTGTACTATTCATATACCTCTGTAATTGTCAAAGAGGACAATATCATGTAATAAAGAGGAAAATTATGAAAAATCAAAACAAAATATAAATGTTTGTTCAAAAATTTATGTTAGCTCATCTTTGCTCTGGAACAATATGGAAAGATTTTACATTAATGTTGCTGAACCAGTTTTCTTCCCCATTACAGGAAATAAACATGATGTGATGAAGTCCACTAGATGGTGATAAACAATGTGGGAACATTTTACATTAAATCAGTCACAGTGTGGAGAAATCAAACTGCTGAACAAACTGGTCATATTAAAGTGCTGCCTTTGTTTCTTATTGTTTCTAAATGTATTGAAAGACAAATTAACTGAGGAAACTGAAGTCAAACCGAGTTCAGAGGCCTCTTAGCCAGCTGACCAGTTCTGAGGAACCTCCATCAATAAACTCAGATTATAATCAAACTGCTGCCAAAAGTAACATAAAAATCTAAATCAACAAGTACAATGTGATCACAGTGATCCTGCTGATCAGAAATTTAAAGATTCTCACCTGCTGAACTCACTTCAGGTTGATTTACACACATTCCAGCTTTGTGTGTTCAGAAAATATGCTGCTGCTCATTCTTCACTTCCTCATTACTCAACCAATTTTCTGAGAAACAAACAGGATGTGATGACGTTCTACTATCTTTTCACTAGTCCACTGGTGACAACCAACACACCCTCAACGACCTGGTTTGCATTTAGTTTAGCATTTTCCCTTAGGGAAAATTTTTATTATAGAATAAGTACGCAAAGAAGAAGAAGCTCAATTTTACTGAAGAGGAAACAATGATTGATCAAACTGACAAAAGAAAACACACATTTTTCAAAGCCCAAGTTCTGACCTTAGCAACTAAATGAAACAAGGTGAATGGCAGAAAGTAACTTTAGAAGAACACACTGTTAGTCCTGAGTGACAGATTGTCGGGGAAATAAAAAAGAAGCAGTCTGATTTAAAGCTGCTGCCTATAAATACATTACTGCTCACAACATTAGTGTGTGATGCTGCTGGAGGAGGAGAGGGGACCCTGCTGCTCTCTACACTTGATGATCTATCCCAATCACACAGAATAATAATCTGACTGATGTAGATCATGCATGTTTCTGTTTATTTGTATAAAGATCCTTTGTGATCTTCTTTGTATAAAGAAGTGACATTTACTCAGGATAGAATTATATTCATTCTTATTAGAAAAAAAAAATGCTCACACTTCACTATCTTCAGTTCAAGTGAATCGTCAGATAACATTCTGCTGGTTTAACTGATATCATGCTGATGTTTTCAGCAGTAATTTTATGAGTTCATGTCTTTATCACAAACATTTGAAGAGATCTTGTTAATAAGTAACCACATCATCCACAACCAACCCTCTTTATCTGGAATCTGAACAGGGAGCTGTGAGGAGTTTGATGGTTCATCATCACGATTAAAGCATTCACTGACTGCAACATTTAAATTAATATACAGTTTATTTTAATACTGAACATTAAACAGAACTGAGCAGTTTGTGTTCTTTTATCACTTTGTCTATCTTCCTGTCTTTTTGTCATGTTCTCCAACTCTTCAGCAGCCCTTTTCAGTTAGTTACTCATCTTTATATATCTGAGAAGGTAGTTGATTGAAAATGATCATCATGGTCTCAGATATGAGCATCAAACTGTCAGTATTCAAATACAATTTGTAAATACTAATTCCCAAGCAATGGGTTTTCCAAAGTTGATCCAAACACAGTCTGAGCTCTCTGTGGAAAACTGAATATGACTTACAGTAAAATCTGATTCCAGAGCAGCTCTGAACCTTCTGTATCAGGTAGATCCTTCATCCTTTGATACTATCAGACATTACGGTCTGTTCTCAGCTCAGCTGGAGTTTTTCTCTGTTCGTCAAAGTGAACTCTGACCTCCATGTCTCAGTGTTACAGAAGTCCACTGTGAGTCTTCGTCCCTCCACAGTCCACAGGGACAAACTGACAGTGAAATAATAATAATGTTAACACTCACCGGCCTCAGCCTTCAGTTTCCCTGCTTCTGCTCCGACAGCTTCAAAATGGAGGCTGAACTCTGAACACTTTCACATTCAGCTGCTGCGGTTACAGGAAGTCACACGACCCTGTGTGTGTGTGTGTGTGTGTGTGTGTATGTGTGTGTGTGTGTGTGTGTGTGTGTGTGTGTGTGTGTGTCTGTTTCCTCTGTTGTCAGTGTAACTGTCACATATTTCCCATTTAAGATGATGTAGCAGGAAGACGCAGCCTCACTGAGTCTCCATTTCAACTTGTATCCAAAGTGAGTTCTTCAAACTATATACTGTTTTTAAACCTGACTGATAGGCCGAGTAATAAACAATCTGCATCATTCTTTATGCTCTTTCCTGAATGTTGTTGTCCCGTTCAGTCAAAAAAGGGAAGCGCTCACAAGCAGAAAGAAACATGGCGCCCCCTTTCCTATTGGTGGAAAAATGCACCACGTCAGCCAATCAAAAAATTATTAGGCAGGACGCAACAGTTGGTTGCTGAAGCAGAGGAGAAAGATGTTGGAGTGACAGCAGTAAAACGAAGGACAGAGATATCGACCGTGAGTTTTTAGATAAAAATAATAAATTGTGCAGCACCTCATTGTGAAATCTGATTGGTTTGTAAATATTTGTAGATCGATGTTCAAAGACCGCCTGAGACATTGCCTGAAATTGAATATCAATGGTTGTAAATAACTGAAGTTTTCACAATTTATATTTACATTCTAAGTTATAAAAATTGTTTGTTAAACATGTCATGCAACAGCATGAGCATTAAGAAAAAAAAAGGAGAAAATAATATAATATAAAAAAAAACACATGGTAGATAAGAACAATAGCATTTTTCAGAATCCATGATTTCATCAATTTTTACTTCTTATGTTGTTATTTCTGTGTGGCTAAGGTTGATGTTAAAACTGTGAAGAATATACAGCCAGAGTAAATAATACGAATTGGTCATTTGTGTTTATGTCTAGGTTGATTGTGCATCGATTGTGCAGAGGAGTGAAGGTGAGAGCTGTGTGTGTTTCTTCGTCCCTCTCAACTCAATATTTTCCTGTTTAAGGGCACAACGGCAGCATCCAGCTTCTCTGTCGGAGAGGAGTGAAGTTCTACAGATCCGTCCATTTCCTGAACTTTTAGAAGAGAAGATACCAAACAGCAGAATGTTTAATTAACATCTTTCTGATTCTGATCATCTCCATTAGAGCATCATTGTGTAATACCGTGTGTGTTCAGTTTGGGACACTTTCATAAAACAGGGCAGAACCAGCAGATACACACATATACACTCACCGGCCACTTTATTCGGTACACCATGCTAGTAACGGGTTGGACCCCCTTTTGCCTTCAGAACTGCCTCAATTCTTCGTGGCATAGATTCAACAAGGTGCTGGAAGCATTCCTCAGAGAGTTTGGTCCATATTGACATGATGGCATCACACAGTTGCTGCAGTTGTCGGCTGCACATCCATGATGCGAATCTCCCGTTCCACCACCTCCCAAAGATGCTCTATTGGATTGAGATCTGGTGACTGTGGAGGCCATTTGAGTACAGTGAACTCATTGTCATGTTCAAGAAACCAGTCTGAGATGATTCCAGCTTTATGACATGGCACATTATCCTGCTGAAAGTAGCCATCAGAAGTTGGGTACATTGTGGTCATAAAGTGATGGACATGGTTAGCAACAATACTCAGGTAGGCTGTGGTGTTGCAACAATGCTCAATTGGTGCCAAGAAAATATTCCCCACACCATTACACCACCACCACCAGCCTGAACCGTTGATACAAGGCAGGATGGATCCATGCTTTCATGTTGTTGACGCCAAATTCTGACCCTACCATCCGAATGTCGCAGCAGAAATCGAGACTCATCAGACCAGACAACGTTTTTCCAATCTTCTATTGTCCAATTTCGATGAGCTTGTGCAAATTGTAGCCTCAGTTACCTGTTCTTAGCTGAAAGGAGTGGCACCCGGTGTGGTCTCCTGCTGCTGTAGCCCATCTGCCTCAAAGTTCGACGTACTGTGCGTTCAGAGATGCTCTTCTGCCTACCTTGATTGTAACGGGTGGTTATTTGAGTCACTGTTGCCTTTCTATCAGCTCGAACCAGTCTGGCCATTCTCCTCTGACCTCTGGCATCAACAAGGCATTTCCGCCCACAGAACTGCCGCTCACTGGATATTTTTTCTTTTTCGGACCATTCTCTGTAAACCCTAGAGATGGTTGTGTGTGAAAATCCTAGTAGATCAGCAGTTTCTGAAATACTCAGACCAGCCCTTCTGGCACCAACAACCATGCCACGTTCAAAGTCACTCAAATCACCTTTCTTCCCCATACTGATGCTCGGTTTGAACTGCAGGAGATTGTCTTGACCATATCTACATGCCTAAATGCACTGAGTTGCCGCCATGTGATTGGCTGATTAGAAATTAAGTGTTAACAAGCAGTTGGACAGGTGTACCTAATAAAGTGGCCGGTGAGTGTATATATAACAGACACAGCTTTAGTTAATAATGAGATTTTAGTGATTTAAACCTCAAATCCTTGAACACTGTCTGGTTAACATGTTTCGGTGATATTAGACTTCTATGGACCATTTCACCGCACTGGACCATTTTTGCAGAATCAACAACTAATAACTCCACAACGAGACTGTGTGACATCACTGGAGATCAAAGGCATTTCCTGTCTTTCATTGATGCCCCACGTGACACAGATGGATACGTCACACTCTCACGTTCGCTTCAATTGAATGAGTGCATGCAGTTTCTGTTTGGTAGTGACCATCATGACTCTTAACAAAGTTTGTCTCCTGTTAAAAAAAGGCAATGACCACATTTCAATCTGCTCAACAGCAGGGTACAACTCAGACAGACTAAAGCCAGCTGAACACCGACAAGGATGGGATTCCAACCCACGCGTGCAGAGCACAATGGATTAGCAGTCCATCGCCTTAACCACTCGGCCACCTCGTCATGAACACAAAGGTTCATGTGATGACAAAAAAACAGCCATTGGGAAGAAGCTGCAGCACCTGAACAGGGACTTGAACCCTGGATCCTCAGATTAAAAGTCTGATGCTCTTCAATAAGATCTGACTTCATTTTCCAAGCTGCCCCCTCGTGGTCATTTGATACACTGCAGGTGGAAATCTCAGTACCTTTTAACCACCACAGCCGCTTTGACAGAAAGTGGATGTGGTGGTTAAAAATTACACAAAACTCCAGAGGACATTGCAACCTGAACATAGTGAGCAGAGTGGTGCAGTGGAAGCGTGCTGGGCCCATAACCCAGAGGTCGATGGATCGAAACCATCCTCTGCTATTCTAACACCCTGGATGTCCCATCACGAGATGTGAGTTTTTCAGCAGCACTGATTAACAGGAAAACATGGAGAATGTTGTCTATCATATCTATAATACTGAGAGTTGAGCAGCAGAGTGGTGCAGTGGCACTTCTGTTGTTGGCTACAAGACATCCTGCAGTGCTTCGCTCTCAGTGGAGTTTCTGCTCATCACTTCCTTTATTACAGCTTTGTTCAGCAGAAGGAAATTTGGTGATTAACCGCTTTTCACGCTCGGAAAACTTTAGTCAGACTAATGACAGCCCGTCAGAAAGTTGTGTCCAAATGTTTGGGTGTCACGACAAAGCAAAGCTGTTTAATTGATTTGGTTTGTTTGTTTTAAACATATTCTTATTTGAGAGAATCAGCACTCATCGCAGTAATTTACAGTGACAAGCCTCCCTCTGTCTTTTCTTTCTCCCTTTGTAATTTCAGCCCCCCCCATCCCCATGTGAAAACATGCAGTGTTTGGCAGGGGGCACACACAGCCCATCACTGCAGATCAGCAGGTCTGACTGAAAACAAACTGTAAAGTATGAACCACAGCACTGCTGGGGTTTGAATGTGTAGGGTGCGAGAGGTCAACACTTGTGCTCCTCACAGTTGTGTGTCACTTGTGTGTCTGAAAACTGCTGCCTTTGATACATCGCCTGATGATGTCACAATACTCACAGAATGAAACTCCTCCTTTGAAGCTGCTTTGAAGAATTTCCAAAATCACATGTGATTCAGATGTAAACACAAAGGCTGCCCCACTGTCACCATTCAGAGCAGCTGAGAAGCTGATTGATACAAATACATGCTAAGCCAGCAGCCTACCCATTAAGATAACTTAGTATGTGCTAACTAATTCAGATGTTCTTCACCCCACACCCTAAAAACTGATAAAACTTGTCATTGACTTCTGAAATCATCAACACTATCCCAACAAATAGGACTTACTGCTCTCAGAACACAAGTCTGTGCTTCATTTCGGGAAATGTTGACGAAAAATTCACTCACTCAGCTGATCTGAAGAAATCTATCAAAACTGGTTTTAATTCCATCCAGGACAACCGCAAAGAGAAGCACTTGTACAAAAGGAAGTCGTCTGTGTTTCATAATTGAAATGGGCAGTATTGTATTCTAAGAAGATGTTGTTGTCTTTGTCAGTCAGCGCTGCCCCAACAAGTAGCACTTACTGAATTCAACAGTCAAGTTAGTGCTCAAGTTAAGGTAACATTTGTGACTTTCAAACTACTTCCTTATCCCCCACCCCCCATATCACTGATAATATCTGCTGTCCTGGTGATTGAAGAAAGGAAGGAATGGCATTCCTACGCAGATTCCACAGAGATGGGATTCAAGTTTATATGCTGCAGCTCAGCTAGTACTAGTACTTGACGTAACTTCATTATGATGTTTAGACGTGAGTTTAAAAAAAGAGGCCAAAACATTAGGAGTTTGCCTTTAAGTGGACTTCAATGGCTGCTGTTTTGTCATCACATGTACACTTGTGTTCACTTTGGTAATTTGGTAGGATGACTACACAGGATAAATTGCTCCAAGCTGAGTGGATAGTTGAGAGATCAGGGTGTTGCACAAGATAAGTACTTCCTGTGCTTCATTATCAACGCTGAAGATGGCGGGGATTGAACGCAGGGCCTCATACAGGCAAAGCATGCACTCTACCACTGAGCTACATCCCCTGCATGCTGCACAATGCCTGCTGGAAACTAATCACTAATCTGTTACAAAGGAAATGATCTATCTGCAGTCTTTACTCTGATCATTGTAACTTTGTGTTATTGTTGTATCTGATAAGTTAAGCTGCACTTCTAATGACCACCAGGGGGCAGTTCCACTGGTTGGAAAAAGATCAAACTTAAATAATTACATAGCCTATCATAGTTCAAAGCTTTTGATCCAGTGAGACATTTATAAGCAGTTAGAGCACATTGAACAGAACCTGTTGAAGTCAGAGAAGCCTTCCTGAATTCATGTTGTCTAACTTACTGACACTTGAATAGTGGAACTGCAGACAGTGGACACATCATATGAGGGGCTCCTCTGGGATTTACACACAGAACCTCTTGCACCCAAAGTCAGAATCATACCCCTCGATCAGGGGTCTGCAACCTTTATTTATTTCACCTTTATTGCCATTATTTAGTTTGATATTGATTAAGAAAAACCAATAACATCCAACCACCACCCAAAACAGAGCTTCATGATGACCCTGTAGTTGGCACACACCCTCTGGTCCCCCTTCTTGAAGTGCTGTTCATCATTATTTTGTTTGTGTGTAGCTGTTCTGTTGTTAATGTTGGATCTTTCTTGTCAATAAAGAACGCTTGAATAAAGATCAGAATGAAAAGTAAAATTTTTTCAATAATTTAAAAGCCCTTATCAAGGGCTCGTTGGTCTAGGGGTATGATTCTTGCTTTGGGTGCGAGAGGTCCCGGGTTCAAATCCCGGACGAGCCCTTCATATGAAGTGTCCAATGATCTGCCCCCCTTCTGCTGTGGACATTTTACCTCCTTCACTTTGCAGCAAAACATTTCCAATATTATTTTTCTAAACATTGATTCAATGTGGTCCTTAACCTGCAATATGCCCTTTAAGGTAACATTTGTGACTTTCTAACTACTTTCTAAACCCTCCACCCTCCATATCATTGATAAAACTTACTGACTTTTGGGTTGTTTTTTTTTTTTTTTATATTGTTCAAAATAAACTGAAATAAAATCAAATGGTGATGTGTGTCCATCTAAAATAATGGGAAATAGTGATGTGAAATGTGATGTGAAGAAATTAAATGGATCATCAGAAAAACACGTCCTGTTGCACCACAGAGTATGTGAGCGTTTACCAAAAGTGCAAACAGATGAGCTGACCCTGACGTGAGTTGAACACGCAACCTTCTGATCTGGAGTCAGACGCGCTACCATTGCGCCACAGAGTCTCTCAGAAGTGCACAACTGTAGGAGTTGAAACGCATCAAAACATATTAAATGACCAAAATAAAGATTTGAAGAAGGAAATACACATAACAGTCTGTGTTTTTTGGAGGATTTTTTGGAGGATTTTTTGCAGTTCCTCATCAGAGACTGGCAGCTGGACACACATGTCAGGATGGCTCAGTGGTCTTTTGGAGCCCACTGAGAGACGTGCTGTGTTTAATCTACTTTCTCTTATCCAGCATACATCGACCAACAATGACTGCTGGAGTCAAATATCTTATCGATTTGAACCAACATGAAACTCGCTGAGGTTTAAATAGTGTAACTACAGCTGCTGGTCATTAAGTCTCTGTGGGGCAATGAGCCAGTGTGTTCGGCTGCTAACTGAAAGGATGGTGGACAGGAACCTGCAGAGAGATGCTGAGGTTGTGAGTTCAAGCTTCAGCTGGAGCATCTGGCAGTCTGTGGATTACTCCTGGAATGAACTTAATAAACTTTGCACCAGAGTGTAGCAAAAAAAAAAAAATCTGTGATGTGTGCACACTGTTAATGAAGCTCCAAAGACAATAATGGCCATGCCAGATAACTTTGAGTTCTGCCGACAGAAGAAAGAACCAAACTGGGCGAGGAGCCAGATGTTTGTTGGATCAGGAATCCTGAAATGTCTCTCTTTTGTGCAGTCAGGATGTCAAAGCAATCTCAGACTGTCCCTGTTTTACAATCTGTCTTTTTCTTTTGTCCTCAGTAAAATAAACTACATTTAAAAGCTTCACAATGTGAACAAGCTTCCAATGACAACCGTCCCAAGTAAAGTCTCCATATTGTTCAACTTTTGCCCAAATGATTCAGTTGTGGAACTATTTTTCACTCCTATGCCGATGATCCCCTCCAACGAGACAACCACCTTTTGTTACTCAGTGTGATTCAACTTTTTTAAGATTTGGCAATATATATGAATGAATCTGATTTAATTTGAATCTGTGATTTTTGTTTTGCTGGCCATCAGAATTTATAATGAAACTAGTTGTGCTAACTCAGACGTGGCTAGATTTGTAAAGTACGAACACACTAACAAAATAAAAATAAATTTTGAAAATGGTCCATAGAAGTCTAATATATCATCGAAGCATGTTAAAGGAACTGAGGTTCTAGTCCCAACCACTAAATTCTCATTATTAACTAAAGCTGTGCCCCGTATAAGGCTCGAACTCACAACCTTCAAATTATGAGACTGACGTGCTGCTTACTGCACCAAATGTTTCAAGTAACCCAAATAGGAAAGTTCCTTATTGACAGCATTGTTGCGCTTTGCGACATCTGAGCTAAAGATACAAATAAACTAATATAAATTGGCTTTTATTTTGAAATGCTCTTGTTCTTTCTGTAGCTTAAAGCGTTAACGAGTTGAAACGCAGCAAAACATATTAAATGATAAAAGTATAAATACAAATACAATAAAAAATTGTACGGTCCATGGTGTAATCGTTAGCACTCTAAATCTGTCACTCATAACAGTTTTAGATTTAATTAAACAATTCAAGATTGTTGTGTGTGTGTTGTGGATGAAAAATCTGCATAAAATGGGAATATGATTGCTTGACAATCAAGGGTTAGGACTGAAAACACTAAAACCTGTGGCTCCCTGTGGTGCAGAAAGAGAAAAGACAATTGTAGAGTTCTTCCCTGAGCTCTGGTGAATATTTATTACAGGTGCTGCAGGAAGACAGAAGGTTGTTTCAAGACTCATGAGTGGCGAATTTACAGCATTTAGTTTGCATTTAGAGCCAGGTGATCAGAATGAGGATGCAACTTTAAGGAGGAGATTGGAGTTGTTCTTTGGGTATTCAGACAGGAAGTGTCATTTATTTAGTGTCATAACATGTAGCATGATTCTTGTGCTGGACGTCAGGAGTGAAGGCAGTAACTCCAACAGTTCCAATATGATCAGGACTGTGGCAGTAAAACAAAGAAGCATGAAACCAGATTCTGTGATGTCACAAAGGTTCTAATGACATCAAAGAGATCAAAGACTCCTCCCACTTTTTTGTCATGACCTCCACAGTAGAGTGCACTCTGTTAGTGAAGCTCAAAAGACAAACGTGGTCCTGCCAGATACCTTTGAGTTCTGCCAGTTTGTTTCTTGTCAATGAAAGCCAACCCGCTAATTCATCTCCCTGTGAACAAAAGTTACAGTGACAGACGATACAAACCCCAGGTGGGCTGAAATGAGGAGCTCTTGATCAGTGTGTGATCTTGTGTTTGTGTGTATGTGTTTTTATTTTTAGTCAGGCGGCCCCTACACTGACTTTGCCCCTTCGATAGCTCAGTTGGTAGAGCGGAGGACTGTAGTGGCTCATCATTGAAATCCTTAGGTCGCTGGTTCAAATCCGGCTTGAAGGAGATCAGTTTTTTTCATCGACCTCATCCTGCACAGTGATGAGTCTGCCGACAGAAGCAACAACAAAACTGGAACTATTTGGACTGAACTGGATTTGAAACCTTCACTGTCACCACCCACCAATGCCAGTTTGTTTCTTGTCAATGAAAACTAATCAGCTAATTCAGGCATTTTTCATCTCCCTGTGAACAAAAGTTATAGAAGCCAGTGAAAGACGATACCAACACCAGGTGGGCTGAAATGAGAAACATCACAGTCAACCGGAGTTCATGCTTGCGTATGAAAACATGCAGGTTTGGCAGGGAGCACCCAAATTTGAACTGGGGACCTCTTGACCTGCAGTCAAATGGCCACACCGTTCATGTGACATTATGTTACGGCTTCAGCTGGCGTCTTCACTGTGGCAAGTGTCTTGTCAAGATCCTTCAAGTAACACAACCAGACAGCAAACTTCACACAGCTCCATGGTGTAATTGTTAGCACTCTAAATCTGTAATTCATATAACAGTGGGCGTTGTGCACCATGCATGCCCTCTACCTCAGTGGTAGAGCTGATGTTGATGTTACGGCAGTTGCCTTGCCCCTTTCCTCTACTTTGGTTTCACCAGAACCATTAAATATGGTATAACCTGTAATACATAACTTCCCAACCACGAAGGGACTCGAACCCTCAGTCTTCTGATCCGAAGTCAGACGCCTTGTCCATTAGGCCACGTGGTCACTGGGCCATGGTGATGTCTCGTTGTCAGAATCAGTCAGTTCTTTCTCTTGGCATGATAACACTGTGAGAGATGTGCTTTTGAAGCCTTCAATGTGGGACTTTGGAGAAGTGGATGGTGAACAGAACATCCTGCATTAATGTGGTCAGCCAGCCGAAATAGCTCAGTTGGGAGAGCGTTAGACTGAAGATCTAAAGGTCCCTGGTTCAATCCCGGGTTTCGGCATCGGAGGTGGTACCTGAGTGAGGTTCAAGCTCAGGTTTTTTTTTACCTACATTTCCAATATTCTCCGTCCTCTTTCAACCACAGCATGAAATATTGTGAGGTTGGATGCGTCACGCTGACTGGTTGTGTGTCCAAAAGGCTGTCAAACACATCTTTCTTCCATTTTCTCCTCCAAACATTTGTACACAGTTTTGAGATTTCCCATAATGTCATATGTGTGTCATTTTTGCAGTGAAGTATTTAATTAAATGTAAAACTGTTATAAACGGAGTGCTGCATCAGTGGCCACCATCACTTCAAGTAACCCAAATGGGAAAGATCCTTATTGACAGCATTGTTGCGCTTTGCTACATCTGAACTAAAGATACAAATAAAATAATCTAATATAATCTAATCTAATAATCTAAAGTACTTTGCAGTTTAAACATAACAGCTGAAAAAGAGGACATTTCACTACTAAATCCCTTCTGACAGCCAGCAGGAGCTTCACTCACACTTCTGGAATTTTCCTGTCCAGGCAGGGAAGGTTTCAGCTGCTGTCTTACTTAACATTAACAATGAGGCACTGCTGGGATTTGAACCCAGGATCTCCTGTTTACAAGACAGGCGCTTTGACCAGCTAAGCCACAGCACCACTCTCTCAGCTGTAGGATGTGACGATGGAATTGTAATGTGCATGCTACAGTTGGGTTTGATGATAAAGGGGTGGAGTTTCTTTTTGTATTGTTTTAAAGTCAGCTCTGCCTGGATACAACAGTGGTCAGGGCTGTATGATGTATGTTTATACTGAAACACTGACAGCTCTCCTCCATCTCACTCTTTTACTTACTCTGGGTTCCAGGCCTTGTTGGTGCAGCAGGCAGCACGTCAGTCTCATAATCTGAAGGGTTAGGATTACCGCCAGTAAAGGGACTAATGTTCATTGTATGCTGAAGATACCTCATCCTAAGTATCCCACAAAGTCATGACTCCTGCCAAATCATGAAATTTTCTTCCTCCAAACACAGTACAAACTATAAAGATTTTGTCACCCCTCTTTCTCTTGTCAGCATGAATTTAGCCATCCACCCAGTGGTAGTGTGGCCGAGCGGTCCAAGGTGCTGGATTAATTCTCCAGTCTCTTCGGAGGCGCCCCTTAGCAGAGGATGGTTTCCATCATCCACCTCTGGTTCTGACTTGTGTGGCGTTTTGTTTTGATGAACCTCATTATTTACACACAGCACATTCAGGACATTAATGTGTGCAGTTTATTTTATGCTAAAGAAAATCCTTTGTTATTTGTCTCAGTGGACTTGGCTCATCATATTTTGCTGACTAACTGGTATTGGAGTTGTAAGCTCCTTATTTTGGCCTTCTCTTGTTGCCGTATCTCCAAAGAGCTAAAGTCTTGTGTAGAAAAAACTGAAAGATCTGACAATGTTTTGCTGTACATCCAGATAACGTTTGAATTAACCTTCAACAGGTTTCAAACACATTTAGAGATCATTCACGACCACTCGGCCACCTCGTCATGTTGGCTGTTTGTAAATGTTAGCACCTTGAAACGTCCGACATAGCTTTTTATCTCTCATTTCAGCATTAAGAAGCAATGCCTGCTATAAAAGGCATTCACGTGGAAGACCTAGAACCTGTGATGTGTTTCACTAAGAGCTCAGTCATCACACTCAACTGATGTTGTCAACAGGTTACATTCAGAGGAATAGAGGTAATTAGTAGCGATGGGATTCAAACCGACCCCTCTAAGAGACCGCAGAATGAATGCAGCACCTTGGACCGCTTGGCCAAACTACCACCTTCACAGCAGTAATGACACCCATGTCACATTATGAGAAACCTGGATGCTGTGTCCAAAGGTTTGGAGGAGAGAATGGCAGAAAGATGTCTTTGAAGCCTTTTGGACACACAACCAGTCAGCGTGAAATATCAGCGTGTTAGACAAGACTGAGTGACGAGTGACTAAGCAGGATAATGTGGAGCGGTAACTGAGGGATCAGAGTGTTGGAGAGCAGAACTCTTTCCTGTGCTTCAGATACACTGTTTGGTTCTGAGCTGATCACTAATAATCAATGAATGATCAATAATCTTCTCAGCTGCTCTGAATGGTGACAGTGGGGCAGCTTTTGTGTTTACATCTGAATCACATGTGATTTTGGAAATTCTTTGAAGCAGCTTCAAAGGAAAGACTTTCATTCTGTGAGTACTGTGACATCATCAGATGACATCATCAGGTGACGTATCAAAGGCAGCAGCTCTTCAGACTCACATCACAATAAGTTTTGTGTCTTATTTGGCTCCATTTGGTGGAAGCTGTGAATCGCAGGATTCAGGGGGAAGTGATCTCACAGTAAACATTGGAACTAAACACAGGAAGTAAGCTACAGGAAAGTAGATCCCTCGAGCTGGTTCAAACCTGAACCTTCTACTGCTGGATGTGCTGCTGTGACGTGTGTTAGCAGAAACACATCACAGGCTTCAGTGGCACAATCGGCCAGCGCGCGGTTCTTATATGACAGTAACCTGCAGAGTGATTCTTTCTTTCTTTCTCATGGACATGAACATTCTTTCCTTTTTATGTACGCGAACATTCTTTCTTTTTATATACAAGAACATTCTTTTTTATGTACCCGAACATTCTTTCTTTTTTTTATGGACATGAACATTCTTTCCTTTTTATGTATGTGAACATTCTTTCTTTTTTATGGACATGAACATTCTTTCCTTTTTATGTATGTGAACATTCTTTCTTTTTTATGGACATCAACATTCTTTCCTTTTTATGTACGCGAACATTCTTTCTTTTTTTTTATTGACATGAACATTCTTGTTTTACATACATGAACATTCTTTCCTTTTTATGTACCCGAACATTCTTTCTTTTTATGTACAAGAACATTCTTTTTTATGTACGTGAACATTCTTAGTTCCACTATAAAAGGCATTCATGAGGGAGACCTAGAATCCATGATGTGTTACAATAAGAGCTCAGTCATCATCAGCCATCACATTCACCTGATTTTGTACACAGGCTGGATCCAGAGCAGAGCTGGGCATTATACAACGCGCACGATTGATCAGCCCATGACCCAAGTTGTGCATATTCTATTACAGGAAATGTTGTACATTACAGTGTGCCATTTATGAGTCAGTATGTTCTGTTTATTAATGTTTAAGCTTCAGTCTCCTTATGCTTAGTTAACGTTTCTTAAACAGGGACTGTTTTTGTCAATTTTTTGGAGTTATATTTCAGAATGATATAAATTGTTCTTTGTTGTGACATTTTTTCTGTTAATTAAAAGAAAAGAAAAATCTTGTTTCACACCTCTGTCCTTTTCTGTTTGATCCCCAACAGTGCTCATGAGTTTAATATATAGAAAACCTAAAGTAGGATTTTATTCCATAACAGCAAGACAAAGTGTGTCATTAATCTGAGTTAAAAACTGAGTTCATGTTCTGATAGATTTATTTTACAGCTGTAGTAACAATAAATTTCCAGCAGGTGGAAGTATTGCTGCTCAGATGTCATGTACACTGTGGGACACACAATACTCACAGAGGACTTTATTGTGCTGCAGTGAGATGTATAAAAAGCTCCAGTTCTACAGTCAGAAGATGTCCAGTCTGAAGGTGGATGAGTTCTGACTGCAGAAGAAAGTTTCAGAGCGTCTTCCAATGGCTGATTATTGATCTGTGATCAGGTTATGAGCTATAAACACTGATCATCTTCAGGTTGGTACAACAGTCAATCAAACATGCTGCTTTCTGGATCTTAGCATTAATTATAAGAACAAGTGTTGGCAAAAAATGCTGTCTGTGACATTCACATTAGAATTCCAAACAATATGCAAACTCCATGTCTGAATAGAGGTGGATGTGTGAACGTGTGTTAAAATCAGAGAGAATTTACACTCATTCAACTCAAATCCAGGAACATCCCAAACATGACTATTAGTCCTGTCTGAGAGTTTCCTCCACTGACAGCAAACATACTGTATATCCATACTGATCACTGTGATCAGGTTTGAATCATCTCTGTGAGAATCCCACATGAAGCTGTCAGTCCTGCTGGATACACACACATCCCACTGAACACATTTTACCTCACTATCATATGAAGAAATATCACAAACCAGATGAACTTCTCAATGTGATGATCAGAGAGCCTTTAGATTTCATCATCATATGATAGAAACATCCAAACAGCTCCATCTGCTGGTTCTGCTCTGTTTTATCAATGTGTCCCAAACTGCACACACACTGAATTACACAATAAAGCTCTAACGGAGAGTATCAGAATCAGAAACAGCTGTTTGGTGTCTTATCGTCAACAGTTCAGGAAACGGACAGATCTGTAGATACTGAGGCGACAGAACTTCACTGCTCTCCGACAGAGAAGCTGGATGCTGCTGTTGTGCCCTTAAACAGGAAAATAGTGAGATGACAGGGACGAAGAAACAAACACAGCTCTCACCTTCACTCATTTTAATGAATGTGGGTGCCTTCCACTGTCTGAGCCCCGAGGCATGACTAATGGATCGATGCACAATCAACTTAGATATAAACACAAATGGCCATTTCGTATTATTTTACTCTGGCTGTATGTCACAGTTTTTGCATTAACCATAGCAACGTAGAAATAACAAAAAAATAAAAATTTAAAATAAAAATTTAAATTTAAAAAATTAAATAAGATAAAATAAAATAAATAAAAAATGCAAATAAATAAAATGCAAATTGATTAAATCATGTATTTTGAAAAATTTTATAATTTTGAAATTATAATTCTTCATCTACCATGTTTTGTTTATTTTTATTTTTTCCTCTTTTTTTTCGTAATGCTTATGATATTTCATGACATGTTTAACAAACCATTTTTATAACTTAGAATGTAAACATAAATTGTGAAAACTTCAGTGATTTACGATTTATTATTTACAACCATTGATATTAAATAGCAGGCAGCGTCTCAAGTGTTCTTCGGACAGCTATCTAAAAATATTTACAAACCAATCAGATTTCACAATAAGGTGCTGCACAAATTATTCCTTTATCCGAAACTCACTATCAATATCTCTGTCTTTCTTTTGCTGCTGTCCCTCCAACATCTTTCTCCTCTCCCTCAGCAACCAAATGCTGATTGTGACTCATACTTTTTTGATTGGCTGACGTGTTGCATTTTTCCACCAATAGGAAAGGGGGCGTCACGTTTCTTTCTGCTTGTGAGCGCTTTCCTTTTTTTTATCCGGCGGGACAACAATATTCAGGAAAGAGCAGAAAGTATGTCGTAAATTGTTTATTGCTCGGCCTATCAGCAGGTTTAAATACTGTACATAGTTTTAAGTCCACACTTTGGACACAAGTTGAAATGGAGACTCAGTGAGGCTGCGTCTTCTTGTTACATCATCTTAAATGGGATGGGATAAAATATGTCACAGTTACACTGACAACAGAGGAAACAGACACACACACACACACACACACACACACACACACACACACACACACACACACACACACACACACACACACACACACACACACACACACAGGGTCGTGTGACTTCCAGTAACCGCAGCAGCTGAGAGGAAAAGTGTTCAGAGTTCAGCCTCCATTTTGAAGCTGTCGGAGCAGAAGCAGGGAAACTGAAGGCTGAGGCCGGTGAGTGTTAACATTATTATTATTTCACTGTCAGTTTGTCCCTGTGGACTGTGGAGGGACGAAGACTCACAGTGGACTTCTGTAACACTGAGACACTGAGACATGGAGGTCAGAGTTCACTTTGACGAACAGAGAAAAACTCCAGCTGAGCTGAGAACAGACCGTAATGTCTGATAGTATCAAAGGATGAAGGATCATGTTATTGTCCCATATTTTCCGATATACTGTCAGATATACACTCACCGGCCACTTTATTAGGTACACCATGCTAGTAACAGGTTGGACCCCCTTTTGCCTTCAGAACTGCCTCAATTCTTCGTGGCATAGATTCAACAAGGTGCTGGAAGCATTCCTCAGAGAGTTTGGTCCATATTGACATGGACTTCAAAAAATGTGTGTTTTCTTTTGTCAGTTTGATCAATCATTGTTTCCTCTTAAGTAAAATTGAGCTTTTACTTTTTTGCTTACTTATTCAATCATGAAATTTTTCCTAAAGAAAAATACTAAACCAAATGCAAACCAAACAATTGAGGTGTGTTGGTTATCACCATGTAGTGGACAGATAGTAAAACTTCACATCCTGTTTGTTTCTAATAAGGAGGAAGAAAAGTTGAGTAATGAAGAAGTGAAAAACGAGCAGCCACATGTTTTTTGAACACACAAAGCTGTAATGCGTGTAAATCAACCTGAAGTGAGTTCAGCAGGAGAGAATCTGTATATTTCTGATCAGCAGGATCACTGTGATCACATTGTGCTTGTTGATTTAGATTTTTATGTTACTTTTGGCAGCAGTTTGATTATAATCTGAGTTTATTGATGGAGGTTCCTCAGAACTGGTCAGCTCTCTAAGAGGCCTCTGAACTCAGTTTGACTTCAGTTTCCTCAGTTCATTTGTCTTCCAATACATTTAGAAACAATAAGAAACAAAGGCAGCACTTTAATATGACCAGTTTGTTCAGCACAAACTGTTTGATTTCTCCACACTGTGACTGATTTAATGTAAAATGTTCCCACATTGTTTATCACCATCTAGTGGACAGATAGTAGAACTTCATCACATCATGTTTGTTTCCTGTAATGAAGAAGAAAACTGGTTCAGTAACATTAATGTCAAATCTTTCCACATTATTCCAGATCAACGATGAAGTGACTATAATGTTTTTAGGAAAATACATTTCATTGTTTATCACCTCTTTCCAGAAGGACACTGATTTAATACATGTAATATTCAAGGTATATGTCTTCTAAAAACATTGTCTCAGTTCTGTTGCTTTTTTAAGACTGAAACCACAAAAACGTGCAGTTTTTTTAAGCTGAAGACAGTAGATGAAGAGAGATGTCGGTTTAAAGTTGAAGCAAACGACAAAAGATACAAATACGAAACACTTGCCCATGGACATTTATGTTTTGTCTTCTTTCTGCATCATTTTCCTCTTTGACAATTAATAAGGTATATGAATAGTAGACATTAGAATTGAATATTGAAATGATGAAGATTTATTTTTTGCAAGGTTTTTTAGATGGTCACAACAAATTAATCTTAAGTGATTTTTTTTTTTTTTTTAAATCAACTTTCACGATGAAGGGATAGGGTTCAGGTTAAGTGATTTCCTTGAACTGCTGTGCCGTGTTTCTGTTGAGCAATGACAGAACTAACATGTCCTTATTGGTCTGAAACCTTGAATGAACTTGGCTGAAAGAATTTAACTCTTATGGGCAACATGCAAACATTGCTGAACACCACAATATGGATCACAACCGTACTTTTCACTATTTCAATTCAGAAATAAATATATGGGAGTCCAAAACGGAACACCCCAAAATAACTGCAGACTTGAACTATGAACAAAAATTACAACCTCTGAACCAAAAAAACAAAACAATAACTACAACCAAAGAATAATGTGGCTGTGTTCATACCATGAAATCTGACTGTATACTGTATAAAAACAGTTTTTTTTTTTTTAAACAGCATCACATGATCATTGATGTGAATTCATCTATTACTTAATCTGAGGTGACAGAACCCAACTTTAACCCCTGAATGTACAGTATACTGCATTTTCCACTTTCCACGGTCACGTGAAAGTACATTCCTGATTGCAGCCACCAACATTGTCCGAATAAATACACGAGTGATTACAGTCTGCTAGATCTACTATTATGTTTAATAGGGCCATACTAGCCCTCATATCTGGGACAGACGTATGATGATAACATTGATTGAACAGCTTATGTTACAGCTTCAGCTGGTGTCTTCACACCATCGATTTCTAAGAATTACAAAAGAAACTATTAAAACTGATGGGCCATAACGTTAATCGATCATATTGTTGAGCTATCCAGGACACTTTACTGTTTATGTGTTGAGAATAATTAACAATGTCTTTAAAACTGACAGTGAGGAAAACACTGACAGGCAGCGGGTCCTCTTCAGTCTGCCCAATGACTGGCCTGATTAAAATGAAAATAAACAAATAAAAACGTTGAGGGATGTAGCGGTTTCTAGTTAAAAAATGATAAAGAAATGCAGAAAAGCAATGCAGCTTCTGTGCTCCTGAGTACTGACTGACAGAAAGAAAGACAAACTCACGCACACACACACACGCACACACTACACTACTACACTACCCCTGCATCTACTGTAGCTGTAGAGGTAGTGCCTTGGAGCTGCATAAAAGTTAATAAATATATCATAAGTATGGAGAAGAAGTGGTTGTTCCACAGCCAAATGAAGCCTTGAATTGTTTTTACTCTGTTTGGTGACCTGGATGTTTTCTTTGGTAATGCGCTTTGGGTACTGGAGGTGTGTGCTTATCTTACTCGTGTTTTTATTCAGGATTCATAATTTTTCCACAGCAGATGGGCCTTTCTTTGTCATTTGATTTCCCTCATAACATTCATCCTACCTTCTCTAGATTTGCTCTCAGTATGAAAAGCACCCCTGGATGACGTGGCACTGTGACTATTTAAATAAACATTGGATCAACTTATTATTCTTTATTTGGTGGCAAGAACTCAAATATTTCCACACCTGTGAGCTCTTCCTTAATGGTGTTGTTTTGAAAAAGTCAGAAATCCACAAAAGCGATGGCTGTTAGTAACACACAGTTAAACAGGCTGAGCTCCAAAGTGACTCAGTCTGACTGAAGCAGTGACGTGTTCAGATATAATCAGTGACGTTAGCTGAGTTAGTGTTCTGTCCACTGTGGCGGAAGAAGAGTCTGAATGAAGCTCTGTCTTAGACAAAATGAGGACACAAAGTGAAGTGAGGTACTTCCTTTTCTCCCCATCGACAGTTTGACCCAACGTAATGACGTGCTGGATAATACCTCTCAGACTGATTCTGTCCTGAAGATGATGGACTGTGTGTGTTTGGATTTGCTTGGTATTTTTGGGTGTGTATCTTTGGAACAAACTACTTGTCCTGTTTCTTCTTTGTCTTCTGTCAGTCAGAAAGTGTTTCCCTCTCAGACCGACTCCGTCCTGAAGATGATGGACTGTTATGAGGAAGAGGAGGCCAGACCAGAGTCTCCAGGATCAACCGGTCTGTCTCTGAAGTCTGACTGGTCCAAACACTTTATTCCTCCAGTCTTCAGTAATGGACCTGGACCCTCAGAGACAAAGTAAGAGACTGTGTAGATGAGAGTAAAAATCCATCCATAGATATTCATGATCCTGAATCATCCGTGCAGATACAGGAAGACACTGAGATGGAGCCTCTGGGTTTTATCACCAGAAACTATTGCTTGTGAGCTCTTCCCATTTTTATAGAACTGATGAAGAGGCAAAACATCTTTGACAAACCTCCAGCTGCTTTTGATTCAATTATTGGCTGGATACTGCATCAACGTTTTCTTTATTCAGTGGCACTAACTCAAAGATTCCCACACTTGGGAACTCTTCCTTAATGGTGCCATTATTGAAAAGTCAGAAATTCACCAAAACGATGGCTGTTAGTAACAAACAGTTAAACAGGCTGAGCTCCAAAGTTTCAAAGCTCCACCTGTCAACTCAAACCAATCAGGTGACTCAGTCTGACTGAAGCTGTGACGTCAGCTGAGTTAGTGTTCTGTCCACTGTGGAGGAAGAAGAGTCTGAATGAAGCTCTGTCCACAAAAAGACACCGAGACAAAATGAGGACACACAATGAAATGAGTCTGTGGTTATTCTCATTCAGCCAGGCCAAAGTCATATCTGGCCAACAATTGAATCGAACCCAACTGGACTTAGGTTTGTCGTGCCTCCTTATTTCAGGGGCTTTGATTCAGTTGTTGTTCTGGTCTTCTGTCAGTTTCCCTCTCAGACTGATTCTGTCCTGAAGATGATGTACTCTGTGTGTTTGGATTTACTTAGTATTTTTGGGTGTGTAGCTTTGGAACAAACTATTTGTCCTGTTTCTTCTTTGTCTTCTGTCAGTCAGAAAGTGTTTTCCTCGCAGACCGACTCCGTCCTGAAGATGATGGACTGTGATGAGGAAGAGGAGGTCAGACCAGAGTCTCCAGGATCAAGCTGTCTGTCTCTGAAGTCTGACTGGTCCAAAGACTTAATTCCTCCAGACTTCAGTAATGGACCTGGACCCTCAGAGACAAAGTAAGAGACTGTGAAGATGAGAATAAAAATCCATCCATAGATATTCATGATCCTGAATCATCCGTGCAGATACAGGAAGACACTGAGATGGAGCCTCTGGGTTTTATCACCAGAAACTATTGCTTGTGAGCTCTTCCCATTTTTATAGAACTGATGAAGAGGCAAAACATCTTTGACAAACCTCCAGCTGCTTTTGATTCAATTATTGGCTGGATACTGCATCAACTTTTTCTTTATTCAGTGGCACTAACTCAAAGATTCCCATACTTGGGAACTCTTCCTTAATGGTGCCATTATTGAAAAGTCAGAAATTCACAAAAGTGATGGCTGTTGGTAACACACAGTAAAACCCTCAGACACAAAGTAAGAGAGAGTAAAAATCCATCCATAGATATTCATGATCCTGAATCATCAGTGCAGATTCACCAGAAACTACTGATGTTTTTTTCTACCCAAACATTTTATGACATCAGTCAGATCATGTCAGTTATAAAGAAATGTTTTCACAGAGACAGGAAGAGGAAAAGACATGTCTCTGAAGAGGAGCAGCCGTCCCACTGTGCTCTGTGTCAGGACGTCCTGAAGGATCCAGTCTCTACCAGCTGTGGACACTGGGTCTGCAGACAGTGCTGCACCTCACACTGGGACCAGTCTGCTTCTTCAGGAGACTCCTCCTATCCCCAGTGTGGACAAAGATCCAGAACCAGACCAGGTCTGCAGACCAGCCCTGAACAGAGTGAGACTGAACCTCTGACTGACGTCTTTAGTTTTTCATCAGATCCTCAGACTCTCTGTCTTCAGTCTGACGTTGTCTCTTCTCTGTCAGCAGATCGTGTTCTACAGGAGGTTTTAGATCAACATAAGATCAGTCTGAGGACCAGATGTCAACATGTGACTGAAGGAACAGGAACAGGAAGTGGAACCCTCCTCAACAGGATCTACACTGAGCTCTACATCACAGAGGGACAGAGTGAAGAGGTTAATACCCAACATGAGGTAAGGCAGCTGGAGACAACTTCTAAGAAGAAGAGCCTCCATGATGCTCCAATCAAATGTCACCACATCTTTAGAGTCTCACCTGACCAGCAGAGTCCCATCAGACTGGTTCTGACCAACGGCGTCGCTGGAGTTGGAAAAACTTTCTCTGTGCAGAAGTTCAGTCTGGACTGGACAGAGGGCTTGGAGAACCAGGATGTCAGTCTGTTGGTTCTGCTTTCGTTCAGGGAGCTGAACCTGATCAGAGATCAGCAGTACAGTCTTCTCAGGCTGCTTCATGTTTTCCATCCAACATTACAGAAGGTCACAGCAGAGCAGCTGTCTGCCTGTAAAGTTCTGTTCATCCTGGACGGCCTGGATGAAAGCAGACTTTCACTGGACTTCACCAACAGGGAGGTCGTGTCTGACGTCACACAGGAGTCATCGGTCCACCTGCTGCTGACAAACCTCATCCAGGGGAAACTGCTTCCCTCGGCTCTGGTCTGGATCACTTCCAGACCTGCAGCAGCCAGTCAGATCCCTCCTTTGTGTGTTGACAGGCTAACAGAAGTCCGAGGCTTCACTGACGCCCAGCAGGAGGAGTACTTCAGGAGGAGGTCCAGGGATGAAGAGCTGTCCAACAGAATCATCTCACACATCAAGAAGTCCAAGAGCCTTCACATCATGTGTCAAGTCCCAGTTTTCTGCTGGATCATCGCTACAGTTCTGGAGCACATGTTGACTACAGACCAGCAAGGAGAGCTGCCCCAGACCATGACTGACCTGTACTCACACTTCCTGCTGGTCCAGACCAGAAGGAAGAGGATCAAGTACCATGAGGGACATGAGACAAGTCCACAGGAGCTGATGGAGGCTGACAGGGAAGTTCTTCTGAAGCTGGGGAGGCTGGCGTTTGAACATCTGGAGAAAGGGAACATCATGTTCTACCAAGAAGACCTGGAGCAGTGTGGTCTTGATGTCACAGAGGCCTCGGTGTACTCAGGACTCTGTACTGAGATCTTCAAAACAGAGAGTGTGATCTTCCAGAAAACAGTCTACTGCTTTGTTCATCTGAGTGTTCAGGAGTTTCTGGCTGCAGTCTACATGTTCCACTGTCACACCAACAGGAACAAGGAGGTCCTGAAGAACTTTCTGGGAAAAAAACACCAAGATTCAGCCCTGGAGGACTTTCTGATGGCAGTCCTGGAGAAATCCCTCAGAAATAAAAATGGTCACCTGGACCTGTTTGTCCGCTTCCTTCATGGTCTCTCTCTGCAGTCCAACCAGAGACTCTTAGGACGTCCGCTGGGTCAGACAGAAACCAAACCAGAGACCATCCAGAGAGCCATCAACAACCTGAAGAAGATGAGGAAGATGAAAATCTCCCCTGACAGAAACATCAACATCTTCCACTGTCTGATGGAGCTGAAGGATCACTCAGTTCATCAGGAGATCCAGGAGTTCCTCAAGTCAAACACCAGATCAGAGAAGGAACTCTCCCTGATCCACTGCTCAGCTCTGGCCTACATGCTACAGATGTCAGAGGATGTTCTGGATGAGTTAGACCTGAAGAAGTACAACACATCAAAGGAGGGACAACGGAGACTGATCCCAGCTGTGAGGAACTGCAGGAAGGCTCGGTGAGTCCACTCTCATTCTCATCCATCCTTCTTAGTGAAGATGTTTTTAAATCAAATCTGATTCAGATGGTGTTTCACTGTCAGCTGTTTGTTTTCAGATGATGCAAACGCTACCAGAGATAAATATTCACTTAGTTGTGTTTCTAGTGGAAATCCTGAAGACTGATGACATCAGCAAGTATCAGTGACTGATCATCTTCACAGCTTCACTGTTCACTGATCTCAACTCAGTGAAAATCAAAACAGTAGACAGTCAAATGTTTTCAGGTCAACGTGGCCTCATGGTCCCTCAGAGGAGACAGACCTGGGTCAGCCAACTGACCACATTTTGTCTCTTCACTGGAAAAATGATTGAAACTCTGACGGTGTGAGAGAGAGACTGAAGTCTCAGAGTCTTTAGTCCTCAAACCCTCCAGACGAATATGTAGTTTCCTCTGTCACAGTGACATGTTGTGTAATGTGTGTCAACACAGACTTGTTGGTTGTGGACTCTTAGAGACTCAGTGTGACTTTGTGGCCTCAGCTCTAAAGTCCAACCCCTCCCATCTGAGAGACCTGGACCTGAGTCAGAACCAAATAAAGGATTCAGGACTGAAGCTGGTGTGTGCTGGACTGGAGAGTCCAAACTGTGGACTGGAGACTCTGAGGTCAGTTCACTGACTGGACCTGCTGTAGTTTGAATGCTGTGCTGTTATTGGATGATGTGTGTTGAGACATGATGGTGACCATTGATCATTGATGAGGACATTTCTGATTGATGATGATTTGATCTTCATCTTTTATTCTTTACTCAGGTTGGAGAACTGCAAGTTGTCAAAGATCAGCTGTTCTTCTCTGGTCTCAGCTCTGAAGTCCAACCCCTCCCATCTCAGAGAACTGGACCTGAGTCACAACAACTTGAAGGATTCAGGACTGAAGGATCTGTGTGGTTTTCTGAAGAGTCCTCATTGTAGACTGGAGACTCTGAGGTCAGACTCATGTTTTATTTCTGCTCTCAGATTAATATGATGTTACAGTTGAGGTGACTCTGACCTGCAGACAGGTTTCTATTTATGAGGGAAAATGTAAACATTTAAACTGTTAAATGGTTGAAAATAACTTTGGAAAACTGAATTTTAATCATTTGAAAATGACATTGGAATTAGAAATAGTTTATCAATCAATGTTTTTTATTTCTGAAAGGGGACATCATATATTATTGAATGTATGTTAATATGCAGATTTTAGTCTGCTGTTTATTTCGTTTATTTGTTTGCGTGTCATTTCATAAAAAGGCCCAACCCACATGGGTTTATAAGACATGTATTTAATCATACAGTGGCTGTTGTAACAACATAAACGCTCATATCTGCATATAAACATACACATACATTATTATGCTTTTCTCAAGTCATAATGTTACATCATATTTTAAACACAAAAAATAACCAAATCAAAGATTTAGCTGTATTTCCTCTGCCTTGGAAATTAAATCAGCTACCACATGAGTCTCTTTGCTAAAAAGGAACTTATGTTTCTCAGAATCATCCAAATCAAAGAAATCAACATAAATAATAATCAATTTAGCCAACAAAAACACCTCAGAGGTGCTCGTATGCAGAACAACAAAACAAAAAATGGATCTTTCTACTTCATCCAGTTTGCATAGTGAACAAATCCGGTCTTCCTCAGGTGTGGCATTAAAGCTCCCTGTTTCTGGGACTAATGGAAGTGTTCCTGAACACAGCTGTCCATAATGATCTTTGTCTTTTAGTTCAGTTATACTTAGAGATGTGATAGCAAGGCTGGTAGTAGAACTATAAATTCATCTTTTATTCTTCACTCAGGTTGTGGGGCTGCACTTTGTCAGAGATCAGCTGTTCTTCTCTGGTCTCAGCTCTGAAGTCCAACCCCTCCCATCTCAGAGAACTGGACCTGAGTTGGAACAACCTGAAGGATTCAGACCTGAAGGATCTGTCTGATCTTGTGAAGAGTCCAGACTTCAGACTGGATACTCTGAGGTCAGTAGAGTTGGACTCAGTTCATGTTCCTTTAAGTAATATTGTTTAAGTGTTCTGAACACAACTGTCCATAATGATCTTTGTCTTTTAGTTCACTTATTCTTAATGTAAGGTTCCACACTGTAAGTGTTCTTATTAAGACAATAGGATCTTCATTTTGGCTTCCTCCAAACATCCAGAGACCATTTGTCAGGCCGGGACTCAGGTAGGACTCAGACGCAGAGGTTTTGCAAGACACAGACTTTATTCTGGGCAGCAATGATCTCAGAACCGAGTGATAAACAAATAGGGCTATGAAACTTTCATATTACGGGGATGTCACTAGGTTCTAAGTAAACTAGAAAACAAAAATCGCTCCCGAAGGAGGTTGATAATCCTACACTAGAAAAACCAAAAAGGAGGAAACAAAAACACTCCGTAAGGAGGAAAACCCTGACTAATAAAACAAAAGAAAACTCACTCACGCTACTAAGTGGAGGATCAAAAAAGGTACTAATATAAAACGTTATTGAAACTCAAAATCACTCTTAATAGAGGAAAACACAAAGGCTATGAACATGAATCTATCAAAAAGGATCTACAAACAAAAGGTCACTCATACAGAGGAAACACAAAGGCTATGAATAAAGGCTAAACTGAGATATAGAAATTACAACAAAAATTCAATCAATCGAGGACCAAAAGCTTACACAAGGAATTGAGGACTGTGGCATGGACGTGACGCTGGTGTGGGGCATGAATCGACGACACACTGGCACAGGACAAGGGGAAGACAGACTATTTGAGCTGTGGGGGGAAATGGGGAACTGGTGGAGACAATTGGTAATCATGAAGACGCACAGGCTACATGAGGAAGGGTAAGTGTTCTGAAACGAGAGGAGAGTTAGGAATTTCAAAATAAAACAGGAAATGACAAGTCACAATAAAACCAAGATGAGACAACCTCACCACGGTGTGACACCATTTATCTCTCTGCTTTAGGAACAATTTGTTGATACTATCTGTAATATCACAACATCATTTATTAATGAAAATATCAGATAAATTGCTCATATAGAATATTAATTTCAGCTCACTGGCCAAGGGATGGTGATGCAAAGTGTCAGAATGAAATATCTTTTTAGTAATTCTATGATCAGGCAGCTTCACAGATCTGTTCCACAGCTGGAGCATTTGTCTCTTATGTCTGATACTCGAGGGCTCCCAACCCAAATCACCATGAAGAGCCAACACTGAGGTCCATTTGTGTACTGCTGTAAGATAACCAATAGCTCTATGATGCTGAGTATTACAAAGAGAATATTCCCAGAATCCCCAGACAGCAGAAGCATCGTCTGACACACACACACACACACACACACACACACACACACACACACACACACACACACATTATAGAACAGAGTGAAAGTATGAACTCCCAGATGAGCACAGTGTTCAGACTTGTTCAGGGCTCAACCTGCAGACTGAGCTAAAACACTGACAGCTGGGTTAAATGTCATGTGTTGGTCCAACGTCAGGACATTTATACTGATCAGTGTAGGACAGCAGTACTGTCCCAAGATTAACAAAATTCAACTTGGCCTAAAATGCTCCACTTGTGTTTTGTCTTGGTTCTCCATTAGTCTCCACTTCCAGCACTGTTTTGGAACAATGTTCAGCATAATGAGAACATTCTTTCGGTATGGCACGTAACATGGCTCTATTGGTTCAGTTTGGAATATTCAACTGCAGTGGTTTGGTTCCACACTAAGATAAGGATTGGCTCTAAGGGCTGGTCTGCTGGGGGAGCAGTTGCCCCGTTTCCATCCTCTCTCTGCTGCAGGAAACATGTTTTCTCTGTCTGCCTCATGGATCTACTCAGATATGGTAAATATCAATCTCAGGATTCTATGGATTGATATCCCCTCCCATCCCTATAATCCATTTAGATGGTATAGATCAGAATAGATTCTGCCTATTTAAATATGATTTCCACATTCAACTCTCCTCTATTTCTTCAAATATATCATGAATGATAAGTTTGGTTTTCTGTCTAGAACTTCTGCAGCTTGTTCGTAGACTGTTTGACTGGTTTTAGAGTGGACTTACCTGCCAGAGCTCAGATTGTTATACAGGAGTTCACATGTGGCAGAATCAGAGATAGAAATAAAGTTTGGCTGACTCTGATGTTTGGTTATTTCTGATGTGTTAAAATCACAATGTTGACAGTTTGAGTCAGTTCAGGTTCTTATCAGTGTTGTTTCATTTTCAAATTAAAAATCTTTTCACTGTTTGTATTTGACTGTTGTGAAGCTGCTTCTTGTTGGTTCAGCTGTTTGACTTTCATTTTCTCAACTTCTACTTTCTAAACCTTCAGCTCTGAACAGATGATGAAACATTGAACACTTTCAAGCAGGAACTTTGTCTCCTAAAGTCACATCTTTTGTTCTTTACTCAGGTTGATGGGCTGCAGGTTGTCAGAGATCAGCTGTTCTTCTCTGGTCTCAGCTCTGAAGTCCAACCCCTCCCATCTCAGAGAACTGGACCTGAGTCACAACAACAACCTGCAGGATTCAGGACTGAAGGATCTGTGTGGTTTTCTGGAGAGTCCTCACTGTAGACTGGAGACTCTGAGGTCAGACTCATGTTTTATTTCTGCTCTCAGATTAATATGATGTTACAGTTGTGGTGACTCTGACCTGCAGACATCAGGCTGATATTATACTGATCCTCACTGAGGATCTTCATGCTGACGTCTGTTTTCTTCTTCTCTGGTTTAGTTCAGTCATTGTGGCATAAACATTTTGAACTACAGATTTAAACTTGAAAAAAATAATAAAAATTCTTCAGTTTTTCAATGAAAGGAAACATTTTTCCACACTGACATGAACAAATATATATTCAGTTGAGGTGGGAATCATTGACTATCTCACAATTCGATTCGATTCAGATTTTTGGAGCTATGATTTGATTCGATTCTCGATTCAAAGCGATGTTTGATTCATAATGATTTCTGCTTCAGTCTATAGGTGTGCAGAGGATCTTCATGATCTATTCCAGTGTGCTTTGCAAGACAGAATGACAGATGGAGACATGAAAGTGTCTTTTTCACATTTATTAAGTTTTAAACATCTATCCAAGCTGAGATGGAATTGCTGCAACTGTTGCTTAAAAGCAAAATCACATATTGCTTGAATAACAAAAATAAGTGTCTCTTTAAAAAAAATTGTACAGTTAAACAGCGTGCCTTTTAAATTTTAATTAAAATGCCTTTTCAAATGTGTGTGGACCACAACTGCTACTCTGAGCAGCAAGCTATAAAATAAGTCAGGTGAAGCTCAGTAAAAACCAAAATGAGTCAGAATCTTTGCCTGCAACGAGGACGGGGCCTGTTGAATCTCTCTTTCCTCCATTATTGTAGTTTCCTCCTTGTTTTGGTGCATGCGTATGTTCCAGAACCAGCTCCGTGTTGACGTCAGACAGCGTGCAGATTTGTTTTATTTTGTTAAACTGATTTTGGGAAAGTTTGACTCGATTCTGAATCGTAGTATATGAGAATTGTGATTCTTATATGAATTTTTTTTTTTTTTTTGGATACACCCCTAATATTCAGTGTTCTTGTTGCAACATGACTACAAAGTCATATGACTAAAGCAGACTGACTGACAAACTCACCATGTTTGTTAAATGTGGTCACCGCTGAATGAAGTGAAAATGTTCCATATATCGTGAATCATGTGTTGACTTAATGAAACATTGAACACTTTCAAGCAGGAACTTAAAGTTGCATTTTTTTTTCTTTACTCAGATTGGAGAACTGCAATTTGTCAGAGATCAGCTGTTCTTCTCTGGTCTCAGCTCTGAAGTCCAACCCCTCCCATCTCAGAAAACTGGACCTGAGTCAGAACGACCTGAAGGATTCAGGACTGAAGGATCTGTGTGGTTTTCTGGAGAGTCCTCACTGTAGACTGGAGACTCTGAGGTCAGACTGATGTTTTATTTCTGCTCTCAGATTAATATGATGTTACAGTTGAGGTGACTCTGACCTGCAGACAGGTTTCTATTTATGAGGGAAAATCCTCTTCAGGTTAACATTTATACTGTTAAATGGTTTGAAAGTAACTTAGGAAAACAGATTTAAAGTCACATCTTTAATTCTTTACTCAGGTTGGAGAACTGCAGATTGTCAGAGATCAGCTGTTCTTCTCTGGTCTCAGCTCTGAAGTCCAACCCCTCCCATCTCAGAGAACTGGACCTGAGTTGGAACAACCTGAAGGATTCAGACCTGAAGGATCTGTCTGATCTTGTGAAGAGTCCAGACTTCAGACTGGAGACTCTGAGGTCAGTAGAGTTGGACTCAGTTCATGTTCCTTTCAGTAATATTGTTTAAATCCAGTATCAGAGCAAAGACTCAGTGTTTCCTGTGAACCTTCAAACTCCTCAGTGAAGCTGTGAGAGGAGAACAGAAACAGATTTCAGAATTAGACAGAAAGACAGAGAGAAAACAGTCAGCCAATCAGATCAGTCAGAGGACTGTTGTGATCATGTGACCACCAAATGAAGCAGATTCCAGCTGAAGAACTCAGAGATGTTCAGATTCTGGTCCTCGTCCATCAAACTGTCAGATCTGAGCTGAGACTGTTTGTTCTCTGATCAGGTTCATCTGTCACAGCTCTGAGATCAGTCTGACTGAAAGCTGCACATCACTGATCTTCTTTCATCACACGCACATCATTGAAACTCTGATGGATCTGCTCTCTTCTTCTTCTCTACACAGGTGGTGGTGAAGAGGAAGGTGTGTGTTGATGGAGGATCAGCTGCTTCCTGATGATCCAGATGTTGCAGCAGCAGCTTGTCCAGACTCTGGACCATGTTCCTGGGAGGTGGAGAGGAGAGCTTCATCCAGCAGAGACTGACAGAGGAATCAGAACTGGTCTGAGAACAGAGTCCAGTCCATCATGATCCCAGAGACTCCTCAAGTCCTCCTCTCCTCTCAGCCAGCATCTCCAAACTCCAACTAGGGTTTAGGTCCAGGTTTGGGCTGCTTTGGGGACATTTCTACAAGCATTACTCTATAAAAGATTTAATTTTGTTGTGAAACATGTGACTGTCAGTCGGCACTTTTTAAATCTGCGTTTTCTTCCATTCATCAAAATGAAGCATATATATTTTTTAATGTGTCTTCTTTTCTACAATATTTCTTTTTTTTCCACATGTGGCAAAAAAAATTTGTCAGTAAATAAAAGTATGCTGAAAGGGCAGAACTCAAGAGAGGACACTGCAGCAGCGTATTTCATCTTCTGAAAGGACAATTTTTAATCAGTGCACTAAATTATTTTCAGAAGACAAACATAACATTCTGTTTTAATCTGAATGTGTGTGTGTGTGTGTGCATTTATGTGTGTGTGGATGATGATGTGGCCTGTTTGGGGGTCTCATCCTGATTATTTTTTTAATGTGTAAAGCACTTTGTGGAAGTTTTTTTTTTTGTTTGTTTGTTTGTTTGAAAGGGGCTGTATAAATAAACTAAAGTTTATGTTGGTTGGTTAATTGATTGATATAGTGATATAATACAGTCCAATAACGTTCAGCAGACTCTCAGCTCAGTGTGTGAATGTGCTGCTGCTGAACTGGGACTCATGAGTTCCACTCTGAACCAATGAGTCATGAATCATGAGTCTGACTGTGAACCAGTCTACAGTATGTGCTGTGGGTGAGTGACAGCTCATAGCGGGGAGGGAAAGGGAGTGAAACAGCAAACCAGAGCTGCTGCTTTTCCTCCTTCTTTCTATATGAACATGAGCACCATGATGCACACTGCTGTGTTCTCATATCAAGCTCATGTTCACCTTCTTTCTTTCACAGGGAGAACATGAAAGAAGCTGAAGCTGAACTCAGCCTTCCAACTTTAGTGCTCCGTGTCACAGACTGATCCATTTTCTGACGTTATAGTCCACACCAGGCTGCAGCCTCTCTGTGTGACACTTTGTTCATCATTATTTTCACACTTTAGTTCCTGCTTCTTTTCATTTAGGCTCCATGTAGGCTGTTCATGATGACTTTGTTTGTGTGTGGCTGTTTTCTTCTGAATGTGGGATCTCTGTCTGAATGAAAGTTTCACAATCACTGCCTCAGACTGCATTCAGAAGGAATTGTTGAAGTCATAGAAGCTGAAGAGTTGATGATCAGAGGCTGACAGCTAAAGGAAGCTAGAATGCACACTGCTCTCTGACAGAGTCGGCCTCCCTCCACATTTAGGAGGCTTTTTCACTTCTTACAACAGCTGACAAAGGGCTCATCTGGGATTTGAACCCCGGACCTGTCACACCCTGAGCCAGAATCATCCTGATTGTTCCTGGAATGGTTTGGTTAGTCAGAGTGTGTCTGTGTGTGTTCTTGTCTCTCTGAGTGGTTGGAAATGAAAATGGAGATCGGTAGAAGCAGATGACTCTGAGGATGAATGAATGTTTCACTGACAACATCAACAACTGTTTACTCACCTCCATGAGGCTGTGTGACGTCACTGGAGATCAAAGGCATTTCCTGTCCTTCATCGCTCTCGCACGCGACACCAACTCCAACATCACACTCGCATTAGATTCAGCCGGAACGGCGCATGCGCACGAAGAAGCTCACACTTGTCTCAAGAGCAAATAAAGTGAAACACAAATCAGCTGTTATTAGACAAATAAGTGGCGATAAATTGAACTAAAACCAAATCTGTTGGTTTGTTCCTCCTTCTACTTATTAAAATTTTCCTGCTTTCGCTCATTTTTGCAATCACAGACTGAGCGAAGTTGCGCACCTCGTCCACTTTGTGTGTGTGTGTGTGTGTGTGTGTGTGTGTGTGTGCTCTCTCTGCCGGTCTGAGCTCTCAGTTCATTTAAATGCTTTGTTGGATCTGTCTGTCTGTATCATGTCAGAAACTCTGAAACACTCTGAACTTCTTTAAAACACGGTGGATTTACTGATAAATGAAAGTGTCCAGCGGTCCATGATGGATTATTATAGAAAACAGGGCTGCGGACGCCTGGAGATTTGTGACGTAATGGTAAAAGCTGTTGAGTAAGCATTGGTGGTTCAGTGGTAGAATTCTCGCCTGCCACGCGGGAGGCCCGGGTTCGATTCCCGGCTAATGCAGAGTAACTCCAAAATCCAGAAACACAGAAGCACAGTGCTGCTTGGAAAATACAAGACATGAAAAAACCTGATAGACTCCAACACAGTGTGACTTTGTGAAACAACCAGTGGAGCCCCCTGGTGGTCAGTAGAAGTGCAGCCCCTCTGAGCTGGTGGCAGACCAAGGCTTCAGTCTGCACACATCTTCCACATGTGATGGCACACACACTGTGTATTGTGGCAACATCCGTCCCCTCAGAGAGAATCTGCTCTTGAACCCTCCTGTCGTTTTCACCCCCCGCCCCTTACTTTAGTGTTCCTGCTCTGTTTGATACGGTGGCCGGTAAGTGCAAAAGTAAATTACAAAGCGCCAAACACTTTTACAAAGCGTGAAAATAATTTACATGTTGGGAAACATTTTTACATTTTATTCAACAAAATTACATAAGAAAAACACTTTTACCACGGACAAAACAAATTCACATGTTAGAAAACAAATTTACATTTTAGAAAACAAAGTTACATGTTGCGAAACAAATTTCCAAACGACAGAATCTTCCGGAAGGGGAATGTACCAAATGCCGGAAGTGATCCAGAAGAAGATTGACTGTGAGCTCAAAAAGTTTGTATCGGTTTGTGTGGCGGGAAAAGTTTGCGGAGTGAAAGTTTATGGCAGCATGGAGTAAATGATGTTTTGGCCGTTTTGTGGAAACAACTTGAGCCAATTTACGCGGTTGTGTTTTCCGTGCGGACGATCTGTAGAATGTTTAACGTTGATGAACGGACCAGACGGAAGGAGCACGCGCACAGGAGACATCTAATAAACAGCCGGAAAATGCTAAACAAGCTAAGTGTAGCATCGTGCTAACTAGCTGAAGCCGCTGTCAGACATGCAGTGAATTAAAGTGCACCGTTTCATTTTGCAGCCAATCGTTGTCTTCACGGAATAGCAACGCGTTTAGATAGTATGTGTTGCTTTTTATTTATTTTTTTTTATTTTAGGCTTTCAGTTATGCTAAATGCACAATTGTTGCTGATTGTTTTAGCTGCTAACTTTCTGTTTTGATACGGAACTCCGTTCATTCCAGCAGAACAACCATGAACATCATATAAACAATTCATGGAGGACAGAAAGTCAAAGTCAAAAGAACTGTGGGCCGAAAGGAAACAGGTCCAGGTACGTGTGTGGATATATCTGTAAAATATGGAAGTAAATATGTGTGTGTGTGTGTGAAATGAATGATATCTTTTTGTTATTTTAGCAGATAAACATGGATTGATGGCGCCACATGGAGCTGATTTAAAAGCTCAGAGAGGGAAAACACTCCCATTATATACAGATCCGGAGGTAGCAGCACCTGATCTACTGAAGCATGATGTGAAGTTTACACGGTGCAAACATCAGCCTGCGGACTCTTAAAAGGATGATTCCTCTCCAAACGCCATCAGGTTGGAACTTCGTGGACCTGGACAACTGTTTGGCTATCGGACGATGTGGCAGGTACTCAGACAAAAGTCCAATCTTCGAGTGAAGAGAGATGATGTGATGAATGAGAGAGCACACAGAAGGTTTCTAAGAAGAAGCTGCTACTCAATGGGAGCGAACTGTATGTGGCATGCAGATGGTTCTGATAAACTGGCTCTCTCAGGACGCATGGATGGATTTTTTTCACCTAAAGTGCTGTGGCTCCAATGTGGACCGACAAATAACAAGAAGCCAACAGTGATCGCTGAGAATCTCCTCTCATGAGACTGAGGACTGATTGTGGCACGGAGAATGGCATTATGGCTGCCATTCAGTCTCCCCTACGCCTCCATCATGATGACTGCTGCTCTGGGCCGTCCAGCCACATGTATGGCTCATCCACGAATAAGCAGCGTGTTGAATCCTGGTGGGCCATATTTAGAAGGGGAAGGTAAGTGGCCTTCATGAAGTCATTTTATTATGACGAACCTTTCATTTGATTTTTATCTTTATGTTCTATCGCAGATGAACTCCTCTAAACATATATAATAACTGAGGCTGGGACTTTAACGCATTCTTTTCAATTCATTCATTACTAAGCCTTTAATTAATTAGATTTTTTTAATGGAGTCCCACTTCTACTAATAATATATATTTACTTCAGATTCTATCCATTTCTACAGGTCTCTGTTCTGGATGGAGTTGTTTGCTGGATACTTCAACGGGAGCCATGAGCATCAGTGCCTTCTGAGATGTTGCTATGGTGATGTTGGATGAGTGTGTGAGACTGTGGAACAGTCACAGGATTCACACTTCCAGAACAGCGTCATGTCCAATGAACTGTACTGCTGACCACACAGGTAATATTGGAGATGGATTGATATTTCCATGTTTGTTTTATTTATTTATTGATAAAATGTAAATAAATAATATAAATGCTATTTATTGTATCGAACACAGATTTGGCTCCACAGACTGGATTTGAGATTAAACCAGCTGATTTGGATGCTGTTCCAGAGGCGAGCCTGTCAATAGCTCCATGTGGGGACTCAAACATGCAGGAGGACTTTGACTTTGTTATGGAGCACAAACAACTACAGAAGCCAGAGAACTGGGAGTCTGCAACAGAACTGTACATGAAGCTGAAAGAAACTGCTCAGCTGTGAGTCAGTGAGAAAGGGAATTTTCCCTTCCTGCATTATCAAGTGCTTACTCATTGGGGTTTCTGTCCTATTTCTATTTATTTTTTAAATTAATTAATTTTTTTAATATACATGTCAAGAGCCATGAGATGACTGTGCTGTGATTTGGTATTGTTTTTCTGTTTTAAAATAGTTTGGAAAAACTCATAACTCAATCTATCACAGATGCAATCAGAAGGAAATATTTGCAATTTTTTTTATTGTTTGTCAACATAACATTTGCATTCCCATTGTTTCATTTCTTCATAGGAACAGGTACCAGAATCATTTGGAAACATCACAAGGAAAAGTGAATGACAAACTATGAAATCTGATTTGGAGTGGTGGACAAAGACACAGTCCGCCCAGTCGCCCAAAGTTTGACTTTCTTTAAGTCTCCTGTTACTTCCTGATGGACTGAGGTCAGGTTTGAAGAGTCTCAAGTTCCAGACCAGTGAGTGGCTTTTCAGAGTGGCTCAGGACAGGGGCCAGCAAAGTAGGCTGTTGCTGCAGTGCAGTCAGAAACTCAAGAGCTGAAGACCATCTTTGAATCTAAAAAGTGACCACAAACATCGTTTCACATTTAAATGACCTAAAGAAACTTCAATGTTTTCTAAAATGACTATCCACCCAAACATATAGAAAGGAGTAAAAATGGTTGTGTGTTGAACATTACTGATTTAAAGAAGAACTCTGTGTCTTGCTTTGCACTTGGCAGGGTAATTGTTACTCTACAGACTGCAAGAATTACGCACACAAACACAAGAATGGAATGACATGAGCACCTTTTGATTGGCATAAGACAGAGGAAGGGGAGACAGACATCACACAGCAATTATACTAAACTAAGGCACACATTCTGACACACTGACTCAGAGTTGAAAAATATACATTCTTAATAAACCACAGAGGGGGATGATGAGGCATTTCAAACTAAAATATCTTAAATACAAAAAAATAAAAATCACATCTTAATTACAAATATGATCTTACCTGTCAATTACAGATGAGTAGCGGTCAATAATGTACCATCAGAGGGAGTCTGACAGGATTTCTTTCTTTTCTTCAACAGTAGCAACACGTCTCAGACAGCCTGCTGTCTGTAACATTGTGCCGAGTCTCATGATGCATTCTCACAGAGCATCCACTGAAGAAACATCTGAGATGAAACAACACGTTTTTGAAAAATAGTTCAAGCAAAGCGTGTCATGTGGTATATAAAGTAAATGATCATTAACCATTAGTGTTGTTTACATCTAACCCTGTTCATACCATTTGCATTGTACACCAAGAACTGATGTCCTTCTGGTCCATCAGAAATGGGCCGGTTTTTCAGATGTTTCATCAGTAGAGTTAAAAACTCTCGTCTCGGCCCACCTGTGTCAATTCCTTCTTCCAAAACAGCATCATCTGTGAATTTTACCAGCATGTCACAGGTTTCAGAATATGTTGAACATATTACAAATGCAAATATCTTTCCCATGTAATCAATAAAGTAAAATTAAAATTAAGTGAGTCGCTGTTGTTTTTTTACTTACCCGTAGCAAGTACTCCTGACTGGATTTGTTTCAGGTGGATCCAGATCCTCAGTGTCAGATATTACTGTCTGAAAAACAAATGAAAATGTCTGAAACAACACACTGAAAGCAAAGAACATCAGACTGCCATAATCTGCCTTAATACCTGTCCAGGCTGAGCTGTGGATGAATCTCTGAAACATGATAAAATTGATAAACTGATGAACTTTATGATACAGAGTATAACAGAGCTTTGAGTAACATTTAGAGGTAGAGAGGAACCATAAGATTTATAAATAAGATGATTTTGTTATAAATTATATCACATGTATGGTATTTTCTACCACATGTTCATCACAATCACATCAACAACTTAAAGACAAATGACTTATTTTGTAAAAACTAATACCTACCCTTTATCTTCAGGTTTGCGTTTGGGAGAACTGTGTTTTTTTGTTACAAAAACCTGAGAAGAAAAGCACACAATTGTCAGCAACTTTAAACAGCTTCCATTATTGTTCCCTCACCACATACAGTATATATCAATGGTGAAAGGTTATCAGGGTGTCTGATTGGAATAGTAAATGCCAAATAATCAAGACTTGGTTCTTAGACTTAATACTTTAAACCAAATGCACATCCTGTCAATAAAAAAAAAACTGAATCAAAGTACAAAATGTATAAATGAACGTACCACAGTGTCAGCTGCATTGAATTCAGCTGTGCTCCTCGATGTGATGACAATTTCAGAATCAGAGTCTGATGTATCAACCTCTGTAGTAAAAACAAACACATTATTAATTATGCTACATGAGAGTAAATAAATATGTAAAAATATTGAATGAAGAGATCCACAAACCTCCTCTAAAGTGTGTTTCTAGGCAAATGAAAAAAGTGCCTTTCCTATTTCCTTTTTATATTCTGCCAGTTTGAATGGGCTTTCTGACCCAGGCACATGGAGCACCTCTGAACAGTCTGGATACAAAAGAAGGTCTGCTCCTTCATCCATCTTCTTGTTAACTGTTCTCATTTCTTGGACAGCTTGCTTCAGTAGATCAGGTGCTGCTACCTCCGGATCTGTATATAATGGGAGTGTTTTCCCTCTCTGAGCTTTTAAATCAGCTCCATGTGGCGCCATCAATCCATGTTTATCTGCTAAAATAATAAAAAGATATCATTCATTTCACACACACACATATTTACTTCCATATTTTACAGATATATCCACACACGTACCTGGACCTGTTTCCTTTCGGCCCACAGTTCTTTTGACTTTGACTTTCTGTCCTCCATGAATTGTTTATATGATGTTCATGGTTGTTCTGCTGGAATGAACGGAGTTCCGCATCAAAACAGAAAGTTAGCAGCAGCTAAAACAATCAGCAACAATTGTGCATTTAGCATAAATATACGCCTAAAATAAAATAAATAAATAAAAACTAGCAACACATACTAACTAAACGCGTTGCTATTCCGTGAAGACAACGATTGGCTGCAAAATGAAACGGTGAACTTCAATTCACTGCATGTCTGACAGCGGCTTCAGCTAGTTAGCGCGATGCTACACTTAGCTTGTTTAGCATTTTCCGGCTGTTTATTAGATGTCTCCTGTGCGCGTGCTCCTTCCGTCTGGTCCGTTCATCAACGTGAAACATTCTACAAATCGTCCGCACGGAAAACACAACCGCGTAAATTGGCTCAAGTTGTTTCCACAAAACGGCCAAAACATCATTTACTCCATGCTGCCATAAACTTTCACTCCGCAAAGTTTTCCCGCCACACAAACCGATACAAACATTTTGAGCTCACAGTCAACCTTCTTCTGGATCACTTCCGGCATTTGGTACATTCCCCTTCCGGAAGATTCTGTCGTTTGGAAATTTATTTCGGGATTTGTCGAAGGGTTCTGCCACTTGTAAATTAGTTTTTTAAAATATAAATTTATTTTGTCTGTGGTAAGAGTGTTTTTATTGTGTAATTTTGTTTAATAAAAGATAAAAATGTTTCCCAACATGTACATTTGTTTCACGCTTTGTAAAAGTGTTTGGCACTTTGTAATTTTGTTTTGCACTTACCGGCCACCGTAGTTTAGAGTTGGGGTGCACGCGCTTAACTACTCCGAGTTGATCTAACTAACTCAGATCTGCTGTTCTGTCTTCACATGAGACAGGCAGGAAGTTGGACTTTCTAAAACAAAGAGAATCCGGTTGGTTTTCAAAATAAAACTGCTGTCTGCGAGCAGGACGTTGCTGACCAGAGTTAACTTCTGTCACTGAGCTAATTATAGATATCACGTGGTGTAACTTCACTTCCTCCGTGGAAAAACAGAGAATAAAGTTATTTCCTCCCAGTTTCTATCCAGAATCATCATCAGCACAGCTTCTGTCAGGAACATCTGTTTGTTGCTGACAACATCTGGATTACAGATGACACATCAGACTGATATTATCTGTGTCATGGTGTTCAGAGATTTCAGCAGCTCACATCCAACACAGAGACTCTGAGCAGGCCCACCTGGTCTTAGACCCAGACCCAGACCCAGACCTAAATCCAAACCCAGGAGACAGAGGTTGAGTGAGTCAGTGAGGAAGAAGCTGCTCGTTCTCCTTCAACAGTTTGATCTGAGGAAAAGTCACTTCCTCTTTTCAGGAACCAACTTCTACCATCTGTCCACTAGATGGAGATAACTGAGCATCAACTTAAAAATCCTCCGGTCTTCCATGTGTGAACTATAATACCAGTGAATTAAACAAAGCTCGTCCCTGGGTGGGCTCGAACCACCATCCTTTCAGTTAACAGCCGAACGCGCTGACCGATTGCGCCACAGAGACAAGTTGACCAGTTCATGTTACAGCCTGCTGTTGCAGCTATAATTATCCTAAATGTTGCTCCTTTTGTGTCTCACAGAGATCCTGCCTGTTTGGGAGAGCGTTACATTAAAGATTTAAAGGTCCCTGTTTCAATCCTGGGTTTCAGCAGCTGTTGTGGGTCCTTTTTTTCGCTTACCCAAATGAGCTATTTCAGCACAGCACACAGTAGAAATGACTTCTCATTATTGCTTCCATGACCTGGAAGTGGAACTAAAGGTGTGTCCCTATCACCGGCCTTGATAATGATAACTGAGCACCAGTGAGTGCTCTCCTCCTCTTAGATGAGTCCTAACAACAGCACTCAGCTGTGTCATATTTTAAGGCTGTGCAGATTACAGAGATTCTCAAACATGCTGCATCTCTCCCCAAATGGGAAACTTGGTCCATAAAAAAAAAAAAAAAAAAACTGATGCTGGTAGGATTTGAACCTGCACGGGGATTTCTAGTTCACCACCTTAACCCCTCGGCCACAACACCCACACACAGGAAAGCTCCCGTGACTCAACATTTTCCAGCCTGGATAGTTTCCTCCTCAACTGTTACCAAACTGTTACCTTAACAGGTGAAGGTTCATTCTGATGGAATGAACTGTTTCTACACAAGCTGCATGAATGTGACACAGAGCTCATGTTTAAAGTTTTTTTCTTCAGTACTCTTATTGTGTATGGAGCTCTGACTGTTGACATAAGTGCAGGTGACCTAAATTCAGCAGCATCATCAATGTCCTCATCTCATCCAAAAGGCTTCATCAGACAGATCAGTGTTGCAGGAGCTCAGAAGCTATCTGGTTAGCTAATGCTGCCAGACCATGCAGGGGATGTAGCTCAGTGGTAAAACATGCACTTCCCATGTATAAGTGTTTCCTATCTACAACATCTTACATTATGAATGAGGCACTGCTGGGATTTGAACCCAGGATCTCCTGTTTTTACGAGACAGGCGCTTTGACCAGCTAAGCCACAGCACCACTCTGATGTACATGTATATGCAGAGGATCATATTGATCATACACTACAACATCTCACATCCACAGCACTCTACTCAACTGTTCTTAAACAACATTTAATAAACATGATTAGCAGAGTCCTCCTTGGAAACTTAAGTTTGCTCCATCTAACTCAGCTGTACTCAGTCAGCCTGTACAGATGATTCAGTAACAGCTGAGTTATCTTTAGTCCAACAACTGCTGTCCATTTCTACCACAGGGAGCCACAGGCTTTAGAGTTTTCAGTCCTAACCCTTGATTGTCAAGCAATCATATTCCCATTTTATGCAGATTTTTCATCCACAACACACACACAACAATCTTGAATTGTTTAATTAAATCTAAAACTGTTATGAATGACAGACTTAGAGTGCTAACAATTACACCATGGACCATCCAATTTTTACTGTCTTTGTATTTTTACTTTTATCATTTAATATGTTTTGCTGCGTTTCAACTCGTTAACGCTTTAAGCTACAGAAAGAACGAGAGCAGTCGCACCACACAAGCATTTCAAAATAAAAGCCAATTTATATTATTTTATTTGTCTCTTTAGCTCAGATGTAGCAAAGCGCAACAATGCTGTCAACAAGGAACTTTCCTATTTGGGTCACTTGAAACATTTGGTGCAGTAGGCAGCATGTCAGTCTCGTAATCTGAAGGTCGTGAGTTCGAGCCTAATAATGAGAATTTAGTGGTTGGGACTAGAACCTCAGTTCCTTTAACATGCTTCACTGATATATTAGACTTCTATGGACCAATTCACCGCTCTGCATTTTGTAACCTCTGCCATGAATCCATCCAAAAAAACAAAGACTTGCTGTGTTTAGCTCACTTGTTGCTGTATCTCCAAAGAGCTAAAGTCTTGTGGAGAATGTGGGCATCGAACCCACTACCTCTCACATGCTGAGCGAGCACTCTACCATTTGAGCTAATACCCCTGCCATGCTAGCATTCAAGCTAAGCTTTGAGAAAAGGCCGCTTTAACAACATCAACAGGTTTCAAAGCTTTTTCGAGAGAGTTCAAAATAATAAAATTTTTCTATCATCTGTATTTTTCAATAAAAACACTTTCCCTGACCGGGAATCGAACCCAGGCCGCGGCGGTGAGAGCGCCGAATCCTAGCCACTAGACCACCAGGGAGCGTGTAGACAAAATACCTTTGTCCCAAAACCTTACAGCAGTAGAGGTGAAAGAAAATCTGTCCTTTCACACAGTGAAGGTTCCAAAGTGAAACCTTAACCTGTAGACAACCTGTTTTGTCCACTCCACACGTGTGAGCAAGTGCAAACTGAGCCTCCATGTGATCTTATCACATCGTGGTCATTGTGTATTGGAATGACTGGACTCACTTTGATGGGCAAATTTTTCAGCTTCTGTCGTCAGAATGGCTGAGCGTTCTAAGGTGCTGCGTTCAGGTCGCAGTCTCCCCTGGAGACTCCAGGACAAGTATCAAACATGACGAGGAGGCCGAGTGATTAAGGTGATGGACTGCTAAAGTTTTATCAGTTTTTAGGGTGTGGGGGTGAAGAACATCTGAATTAGTTAGCACATACTAAGTTATCTTAATGGGTAGGCTGCTGGCTTAGCATGTATTTGTATCAATAATCTTCTCAGCTGCTCTGAATGGTGACAGTGGGGCAGCCTTTGTGTTTACATCTGAATCACATGTGATTTTGGAAATTCTTCAAAGCAGCTTCCAAGGAGGAATTTCATTCTGTGAGTACTGTGACATCATCAGTCCAGGGTGATTTCTATGTGTCTGTTCTCATCCATTTGAAGCGAACGTGAGATAGTGTGACGTATGCATCTGTGTCATGTTGGAGATCAATGAAAGACAGGAAATGCCTTTGATCTCCAGTGACGTCACACAGTCTCGTTGTGGAGTTATTAGTTGTTGATGTTGTTCTGTAAAAATGTGCATCAGTGAAACATTCATTCATACACGAGGACATCACGTATATTGTTGGAATAGAAAATTTAATTGGAAATTGCTGCCGGGCTTCCCCCCTAACTCTTTGCTGTCATGGTAACATGACGTTTCCTGTCATTTAAAACGTCATTAATGTTGTCATTTGGCTGTTTTATATGGTTATATTTATTAGGTTTTAGAAATTGAATATAGAATCCAATTATTTTATTGAAAACTATAACCCATTATAAATGAAGTTTTTTTCTATTTCAACAGTGAGTGACGTTTTATTTTTTTATTTATGTAAGATGGAAGATGGAAAGACAGCTAAACGGTTGCTGTGGCCGGACAAGGGGGCCGATTTTATTTAATTTCTGAACCATCACAACAACTTAATAATTAATTTTAATCATTGGATAGTCCTCCTTTTTCATATTTGGTATCATATTGATTTTAAATGGGTACTTTTTTCACGAGCTTTTTTCACGAGCCCTGAGTATTGCGTTGCCAATGTCACTGCCTGACCATCATGACTCTTCCCAAAGTTTGTCTCCTGTGAAAAGTGGCCAATCACCACATTTCCATCTGCTCAACACAGCAACAACCACTTTGCCTTGTCCAGAAACTGCAAGTAAAAGCTGGAATACAGGAAGTGATGAGCAGGAACTCCACTGAGAGTGAAGCTCTGCTGGGGTTTGAATGCAGGATGTTCTGTTCAGTACTGCCAGTTTCTCTGCAGTCTTTCTCTCAGTGAACTTTTGTGCTCCTCAGAATTGTGTCCCACTTCCTCAAAGGTTTGAAGTGAAGTGTGAGTCTGAAGAGGTGCTGCCTTTGATCCATCACCTGATGATGTCACCTGATGATGTCACAATACTAAAAACTGAGCTGACTCCTGTGTACTGTAGCTCAGTGGTAGAGCGCATGCTTTGCATGTATGAGGCCACGGGTTCAATCCCTGTCATCTCTAGGATTTATAGTGAAGTGTGTCTCTGAATGAATGAGTCTCTCTCAGTTGATCCCCATGTGTGTTAAAATAGTTGAGTCTTCTGTAAGCAAGAAGAGGGCTTGTTGTCATTCTGACCTTCAAGATTTTATGATCAAATATGAAGAATAGCAGGGACAAGAGAGAGAGAGAGAGACCGTCTCAGTACTTTTTAACCTACTCATCCACTTTCATAGAAAGTTTATGGTCCTTAACTTATCAGACACAACAATAACACAAAGTTACAATGATCAGTCCAGGGACATTTCTGTCTTTGTGCGCTTGTGCTCATCCATTTGAAGCGAACGTGAAAGAGTGACATATGCATCTGTGTTGCGTTGGAGATCAATGAAAGACAGGAAATGCCTTTGATCTCCAGTGACGTCACACAGTCTCGTTGTGGAGTTATGAGTTGTTGATGTTGTTCTGTAAAAATCTGCATCAGTGAAACATTCATTCATACACGAGGACATCACGTATATTGTTGGAATAGAAAATCTTATTTTTTCTGTGTGTGCTCCTGAGAAAGAGGCTCAAATCCAAACCCCAGGAGACAGAAGTTGAGTGAGTCAGTGAGGAAGAAGCTGCTCGTTCTCCTTCAACAGTTTGATCTGAGGAAGTCACTTCCTCTTTTCAGGAATCAACTTCTACCATCTGTCCACTAGATGGAGATAACTGAGCATCAACTGAGAACTGAGTTCTTCATCATCTGGAAACAGACAGCATTGTTTTCTTCAGCTGGAGCTCTTTGTTCAAATCTACATTGAGATTCAGAGCCAAATGTTTTTCCTTTCCTGGATTTACTTCATCATTTCAGTCACTCTGTGGATTCAGCTGACAAATGCAAAATACAACCAACATTTAAACGATGACTGTTGAAACAAAACTTTATTGATTCAGTCTGGTCAGCAGAATATAACCTGATGAAATCAGCAACATTAAACTGATGTTTCTACATGAATGCATCACTGATTCTAAAACCATAAACTGAACATGAACACTCTTTACACTCAGCGTTACACACATGAAGACAACATCATGTGTTTAAGGTGATGTTGAGCTGAACAGGACTTGTATTGAACACACAGAGGGAGTGCACTGTTCCTGGAGATACTGCAATACCAGGTCGATGCGTGGAGTGGACGGAGCAAGCCCCTATTCCATCTCCCTGTTCCAAAAATCTATTTAATATATGGTCCCCGGGTAGGGGACGTATCAGATATTAAACTGATAAGAACAGATACTACACTTGATCTTAGCCAAAAGGCCGAGAAGCGATACCGCTCAGCTGTCGGAGGTAACGGAGTGTTTCTCCGCACCGACCCGCTCAGTGAGGGGTCAGAGTCGGCTTCAGTAACAACATCACTCCGAGAGAGAGACACAAACAGAAGACATGAAGAAACGAAGGAGGGATCAGAAAACAACCACAGACATGTTATTTTCACAAAGTTACGTTGTAGAGCAAAGAAAACGTCTCTTCTTGGTCACCTGTAAAACTTCATATCTATGTCAATTTACCAGCTGAATATTATTGTGAAAACATCAGTTTGTCCTCTCATGTGATTGGCCTCATGGTGTGTCCATCAAAATAACCCCCCTGTCTGCACGGATTCTCTAAAGATTCGGCTCTCCTCGACTGGACTCGGCTTTTTTCGACCGAAAGAGAGAATAATAAAATTCGTTTGTCCTTTGTCATCCACAAAATAAAACCACAAATGACTGAACAGCCACGTATTTAAAATAGCATTCAAAGTCATTTTAACCAGCATTACTGCCATCATTTCATCTTAACATAAAGTCCGTTATGTCCGTTTAATGCTAACATACAATGGAAAACGCCATAGACCGGCTAACGGGATTAGCATCAGTACCGCGATCATTTTAAAGCGTAAGTGAATTTATTCCAACTCAAACATGGCAGTAATACAGACATGTACAACAACACTTACAGACATGTATTCGGCTCTTGCAGAACAATAAAACAGCAGGAATTTAGTTTCTACCTGTCTGTTTCTATCTGCTACATCATTAAAAACCTGCTGTCACACTACTGATCCCTTCAGATTGTGTCACAGAGACATGATGAGCAGAGTGAAGCTCTGCTGGGTGAATGCAGGATGTCCTGTTTACAAGACAGACACTTTAAGCAGCTCAGCATCAGTACTGACAGTTTCTCTGCAGTCTGTCTCTGAAACCACGTCTGTGTCGGTGAACTCTTGTGCTCCTCACAGTTGTGCGTCACTTCCTCAAAGGTTTGAAGTGATGTGTGACTCTGAAGAGCTGCTGCCTTTGATACATCACCTGATGATGTCACAATACTCACAGAATGAAACTCCTCCTTTGAAGCTGCTTTGAAGAATTTCCAAAATCAAATGTGATTCAGCGCACCCTGCACAGCACAGACTAACCTCAGGGGAACAGACCGTTGCCAAAAGGAACATCATCAAAATCAAAAACATGGCAACTTTCATGAATGTAACCTGCAGGGAGGGAGTGGGGGTTAGAAATTACAGGGAAAAAGAAAAGACAGAGGGACGCTTGTTACTGTAAATTACTGTGATGAGTGCTGATTCTCTCAAATAAAAATATGTTTAAAAGAAACAAACAAACCAAATCAATTAAACGGCTTTGCTTTGTCGTGACACCGTGTTTCCCACACAGGTTCAAACACAAGCTCCTCCTTTGTTCTTCTGCTGAGTGAGACGGAGCTCTGATGTCACTCCTCAGCAAGGAAAGTCGCTATTGGCTGTCCTAAAAGTCAGTAGAATTCGGTTCATATTATTTGATAATTGTTTATTCTTTTTTTTTTAAATGGCTTATGGTCTACAGACGTCTCCCATGACACTGGAGCCTCAAGCCAGCACCTTTGACCCACATCAAATCATGGACCTGTTGTTCCATCAGGTAATGGTTAGCACTCTGGACTTTGAATCCAATCTAGACTATGTAGTCGCTTGAAGTTGTTCGATGACGTCAGTGTTTAAGAGTTTCTGGCATAGATACAGACAGGCAGAGCCAACAAAGCATTTAAATGAACTGATTGCTCAGAGCAGCATGAGGAGACACACACACACACACACACACACAGTGCGCGGGCTGTGCAGGGAGTGTCAAATGCCACTCGTGCATGAATTTACATGCACACACACAACTTCATGTTGAGGAGTTTGGTCTCTGGTTATCTACTTCTTTTTTACATGTTCATTTTGGAATACATTTTCAGTGCCCAGTTTTATTTTCACTGCAGATACTCATGTTAACCACTCTGAGACAGCTTTAACAGCTAAAGAGTTTAAAATAAAAACATTTAAGAGCAGTTAAAACAGACCAGGAACACTAAAGTTAGGGGTGGGGGGTGAAAACGTAGGGGGTTAAAGAGGAGATTCCCTCTGAGGGGACGGATGTTGCCACAATACACAGACAGCGGAGACTGAGACATTGCATGCTAAATATAAATAAAATCACATACCCAAGCACTTGTTTGGCTGTTATTGCATTATTCCATATTTGTAAATGTCAGTTTCACATTTGGAGTGGTAAGGTGACAACTTAGAGCTCTGAATAAGTATTACTTAGATACGCTTTCAAGTTTTAGTTGGAAAGCAAACACCAGCTGCTGTTCTCACCCAGGTGGCTGCTACATGGGTTAAACTTGTGACTGTGGCGTTGTCAGCAAAAAGGACTCTGTTATGAATTCCTGAATTACTTCAAGGATACTGCAGCTGGCCAGTATGGGGATTGAACCCATGACCTCAGCATTATTAGCACCATGCTCTAACCACCTGAGCTGAAAGGTGTATTTTGAGACTTGTAAGGTTTATTATAAAAGTATGCAGAACAGCTGTTTGTACTTTTTGTAAAACACAGCATGCTAGCATGTTAGCACAGCAGAGTTAGCTCAATGGGTAGGCTGCTGGCTTAGTATGTATTAGTATCAATAAGCTTCTCAGCTGCTCTGAATGGTGACAGTGGGGCAGCCTTTGTGTTTACATCTGAATCACATGTGATTTTCGTAAATTCTTCAAAGCAGCTTCATTCTGTGAGTATTGTGACATTATCAGGTGATGTATCAAAGGCAGCAGCTCTTCAGACTCACCCACTTCAAACCTTTGTGGAAGTGACACACAACTGTGAGGAGCACAAGTGTTGACCGACACAGACGTGGTTTTAGAGAAACCGGCAGTACTGATGCTTAGCTGCCTAAACTGTCTGTCTTGTAAACAGGACATCCTGCATTCAAACCCCAGTAGTGCTTTGCTCTCAGTGGAGTTCCTGCATTACAGCTTTTACTTGCAGTTTCTGGACAAGACAAAGTGGTTGTTGCTGTGTTGAGCAGATGGAAATTTGGTGATTGACCGCTTTTCACAGGAGACAAACTTTGGTTTGGCACTGATATTAGCGACATAACATTAATGGCTCATCCGCGATTTGAACCCAGGACCTCTCACACCTAAAGCGAGAATCATACCCCTAGACCAACGAGCCCTTGACAAGTGTTTTTAAATTATAGAAAAAAATTTCCTTTTCATTCTGCTCTGAAGTGAGAGAGGCCAAAAAACAGGAAGTGGCTGAAGTTGGAGAGGCCAATAAAATGGAAGTGGCTTAAGTGACCAATGCCAAAAAGCAGGAAGTCAATAACAACCAGACACCAGTGGAAGAAGTGAGGCCTGGACCAGCACCTGAAAATCGACAGGCCAGCTCTGATCTGCCTCCAGACAGACCGATGAAGAAGAGAACGCACACCAACAATTCCAGATGGAAGAGGTTCATTGGCTTTTTTGGTTTCACAAAAACCAAGTAGCTGGAAATTCATCACCTCACCCACAGGAAATGACTTAGTTTATGCAACACCGTTTATTGCACTCTATTTCCTTTCCTCTCTTGAAAAAAATAAAAAAATTCAGCTACATTCTCGTTCCTACGATGTCTTATATACGAACATGACAAAATCTATTTACTGTTAGCTCTGGCCTGCGGGTGAGATGGAACGCACCACCATAACACTACAAATCCCACAATGAATTGTCTGCGTGTTGGTACACCTATCATGGGCCCGCGAAAGCACACCCCACTTGTTCATCAGCAGTCTTTTGTTATTGTGCACCACTTGTGTCCACTTTCAACTATCCCTCTCCCCAAAAACTGGTGAAACAAAGGGTGTACCTGGAAAAATGTAAAGACAGGCAGAAGGCACACTATGTGTTTGCAGATGTGAAGGGGCAAAGCTGTGTTTTGTAAGTATTTTCACATTACAAACATTTAAGGCACATTTTGATACCTGATTACTGAAGATATTAAACCAGCTTCAAGATATAAGGAACAGTTACTTCAACAAAAAAGAAGATGAATGAAAAAGAAAGAAAATGTATATGAAATGTTTGTTATTAACATGATGTTATTCACTCACAAAATAGGTCTTTCATAAGTACTCTTTAGATCATTTTGCTGTCAAAGACACTTCTTGCTGTACAAGGTTTTTGAACTGAATAAAAAAAAAAAAGGGTTCTTTTGAGTGCCATGTTGCACTCTCAGTGCTTTGAGGAACCTTTCTATGTTTTAATGGCTTTATGTCATATGCCTTAGCCTGCTGATTACTTGTGGCTGTGTGTGGAAAGACTGATCGTGATGGTAACTTTTTTCATTTAAAGGGTAGTATTTAGAAATAACTTTTTATGTAGAGCTTTATAAAGTAATTCAATTATAATTTGAATAGTTTCACCAACAAGATGCAGCTTCTCAATTAATTCTTAGTTACCCAACATTGATATAGTATCGAGTATTATGATATTATGTTAATGTGCACCTGTAATGGACACAAACTATTGACACCAAATAGAAGTTTTGTAAAAATCTGTTTTCACCAAACGATTGAGAGACTAAAATGAGACTGAATCATAACTCCATATTACATATGAGCCTAACGCTTCATTTTGTGCCTGTGTGTAAATAAATCATATGTAATAAAAAAAAAAAGAATATACTCTACAACTCCTTTTCCAATGCAACATGGAAAACATGGAGGTTGATAAGTCTCCACCGTCTTTGTCTGTGTCCATTCCTTCTTCTTTAAATTGAACTAATCAAGGAGAACCATAAAGATAGTTAGTTGCTATCAAACACCAAACATATAGCATACATATATTAATATACCAGGGGGTAGAAAATAATTTTTTTTAATTCTCTTTTTTCTTCTTTTACATTATTTTTGTCTGAAAACATTTCCAACAATATCTAACATCAAAACACCATCAGAGAATTTCGTGCTAAATCTCGTGGAAATGAGCTCACCAATAGCCGGCATGGTTCATTATCGCCATCTTGTCTCTTTGCCGCCCACCTGCCACTCCCTCCTCCTGGACCCGGAGTTGACAGTCTCCCTGATCCCGGATCTGCAGTTTGGCGGTCACGCTCTGGACATGGAGTTCGACGGTTACGGTAAGTTCAGTTAAATAATGCGAAGAAGCCATTTTCCTGTCGTGAGTTGATGTTATTACTCGTTATTAAATTACAGAAACATTCTTCTTTTTTTCTTCTTCATTAATGGCCTGTCTGTATCGAAACCTAGCCAAAGCTGCTAGCTCCCATCCATCCAGGGGCACTGTCAGTGTCTACTAGTCTGCTTTCTCAGTATGAAAAACGGAATAAAACTCATAAATCAATTGTGAATCCCCTCATGTCGCCTACGAACAAGTTCCTTGCTTGTTAAGACTGAATCCTGTGTGGCACTATACTTGAGCCACTTTCGTCATTGTTAGCTCCGGTAATAGCCACTGCTTGTTAAAGGCTAGGCTAGGTTAGGCTAGGCCTCCATTTTGGCTTGTTACTGACCACACAATGCCATTGTTCAGATACGTAAACTAGTCGGAGTTGTGGGGCCTTTAACACTATTGTGGTACATACTGTATTTCCGTAATGTATAAATTTTTTTAAAAAGATCGTTAATGCTATTACCCGCGAGGCTAACGCTAATCGCGAATGGCGCTAGAGGCTATGCTAACGTAGGTGTTGTCCGTAGTGAGTGCTAACACAGGAACTAGTGAAGTTATGTGTTTAAGTTTTCATTTAACTTCATAAGACATGCCACTGAGCCTGGGAACTTCCTGCACTTTTTGTTATAATTTTAAAACAACGAAGTCTATTGTCTAAGATAAAATAAAAAAACCTTTAACATCTTGCAAATCTGAAAAACCGTTTAATAAACATATGCTTAAAGGAATTCAAACCAAGTTAAGTGTTGGAGTTTATATTTAAAATTTTGACGCCAAAATTTTCCCTTTTGACTGCAAATGAATATCGGCTCCAAATATCAGGTATCGGCCTCCTGAACTACTAATGATCGGTGTCGTCCCTGAAAAATCCTTATCGGTCTATCTCCAACAGAAATGTAATCTTATCTCACAGCAGCGGCCTCTGTAGAAGAGAAAATAAATCAATATGTTATAGTTTTTAAAATTGAACTGAAGATATGAGGATGTCACTTTTCCTCAACTCAAACACCAGGACTGATGAGGGAGAACAAGCAGCTTCTTCTCTTCACATGAAGCTGGAAAGTGTCAGAAATTCTCCCTGAAGTGAGTTCAGCAGGTGAGAATCTGTAAATGTCTGAACAGGATCTCTGTGATCACACTGTGTTGAAAACAGTAGACATGTTTATCTACCTTCTTTCCTAGCTCCTATTTATTTTCACTTTATTCTTGTTCTAATATAAAGTAGTATTCCCCGAGTAAACTAAGATATTAAATCACCAGACTTAAACCAGATTTTATTTGTTTAAAGGTGTTTAAATGGTCACAACAAATTAATCTTAAGTGAAACAAATTTATATCAACTTAAATTACATGATGAAGGGTAAGTTGATTTCCTTGGACTGGTATGCAGTGTTTTTGTTGAGGCATGACAGAAAGAACATGTCTGAACTGGCCTGATACCTGGGATGAACTTGGCTGAGTGAATTAAAATCATGCTGTCACTGTTGCACTCTCAGACACCAGGACTGCCGAGGGAGAACATGCAACTTCACCTCTTCAAATGTTTCTTCAACACATGAAGCTTTCCGAATGCCAGAAAGTCGCCCTGAAGTCCGTTAAGCAGGTGAGAATCTGTAAATGTCTGATGAGGATCACTGTGATGACACTGTGTTAACTACAGTAGACATATTTATCTACCTACCTTCCTTTCATGTTCTCGTTCTAATATAAAGTAGGACTCAATTAGCTTAAGATTTAAAATCACCAGAATCATACTAGAGTTTACTTTTTGAAAGGTTTTTAAATGGTCACAAGTAAGTGAAACAGATTTTTTTTTTTTTTTTTTTAAATCAACTTAACTTCAATGTCGACAGGTAGATTGATTTCTTTGAACCAGTGTGCTGTGTTTCTGTTGCGCAATGACAGAACAAACATGTCAGAACTGGTCTGATACCTTGGATGAACTTGGCTGAGTGAATTGAACTCGTTGTTAATGAATATTTCCAAATACAATGAAGCCATTGAAGGTTTAATGCAGCGCTCCTCATTTTTAATGTTGGGAATCATTTGAGGCAAAACAGAAATCTTTACATTGTCACAAGTTGTTTTATCAGTAATGTGACATTAATTGACAGTGCCATCAACACATCCAACAGTCAGATACCACCATCTAGTGGACAGAGAAACAAAGCACCAGCAGAGCTGAGATACCTTTTTCTAAAACTTGCTTATTACTGACAGATCAGACTTATTCTTTATGTCAAGTTATGGAGGCACAGTATTTGAATAATGTGTGAAAGAAACAGATGTTTAAGGTGCATCCTAAACATCAGATGAGAGAACCACCTCCCCTTGTCTGGGGTTTCCTGACACAGGTCAGACGGGTTAAGATGTAACGAAAAATTTGTTTTGATTTGATTTTTTTTTTTTAAGTTGGCTTTTGGAGGGATGATTTGGTCCTCAGATATGTATTTCATTAAAATATTGGTCCTTTAAATGTGCCGACCTATGGTGATCACAACTGTGTCAAGGTTCCATAATTGTTCAAATTGCTCTGCTAAAAGTAAATGGTGATCTGAGTTTGTAATGTATTGAGGATTGGGTTTAACATGAATCAGGAATGTTCTGTTATAACAGAATCTGACTAAAATCAACACAGAGAGAAATGTCAAACAGTTTGTTTTTGGGAGTTAAAGTCTGAAGTTAGTGATGTATTAGTGAAAGTAATACTGATTATGTGTCCTGTGATGTAAATTATTTTGTTGTGTGTGAAGGTGGAGACTCAGCTATGAATCAGTGTGAGGACAGAGAGGAGGGAGCCCCTCCCTCTAAAACCAATCTGTGTGGGGAACATGAGAGTCAGACCAAAGCTCAGAGGTGAGATGAGGATCTCTAACTGTCCATCTGTCAGAGCTCAGCACTCAGATCACTGCTCCATCATTATTCACTCTCACTGTCACTTACATTTTTTACTGCTGAACTTTTTCTGCTAGCTTTTTTTTTTCCCCCCTCTTTTGTCCTTGTTTCCATCGGGTGCTCAACCAGCATTTGGAGATTCATGCATTCATCTTCTATTGCTTATCCGTTGGGGTGCTGCAGCCAATCCCAGTTCACACTGGGGCATACCCTGTACACCCTGGACAGGTCACCAGTCCATCGCAGGGCCAACATACAGAGACAGATAGATGAACAGTCATCTGAACTCAAAATCACACTCAGTCCTACAAACAGTTTAGAGTCACTAGTTAACTTGGACAAGCAAGTCTTTGGATGGTAGGAGGAAACCGGAGTACCTGGACGCAGGGGAGAACATGTGAAAGGTCCCAGGCCGGGAATGGAACCTGCGACCTTCTTTTTGTGGGGCAACATCGCTAAAGACTAGCCTGCTGTACTGCCCGCATGTGGCGGTGTTATTATAAATAATAATGATATTAAAAATAATCTTTATTTATTTATTAGCACATTTCAATTAAAATGACAAAATGCTACACGTGAGTCAAATGAAAAACATCCAAAAAGTCTAAGTGATGTAAATTTTATTAAAATGAAAAAATTGCACAATAAAATATTCTGGGTGGTTTCTGGCGATACAAATACAAGCTGGTCTTAACTATTTTAATTTAAACTGATCTTTTTCTGCCCAGTTTCTTGGTTGTTTAATCTTTGGATGCAAATTCTGTTTCTTCCAGCAACCAGAAGTCAAGACCAGATTTTTCTGAACTGAGCTGTGTCTCCATGAAGAGTGATCGGTCTATGAAGCATCCTATTGTCTTTAAGGATGGACAACAGTCTGCTGTATCCAGCTGTGTGTCCGTGAGGAGTGATCAGTCGATGGATGATTTTATCAAAGAAAAAAGGTAAAAGTGGATCATTTGTTGTTGTTTGACTCATTAAAGGTATCAAAGCTTGTCTATCAGTTTATCTGGTGTTCATAGAAAACTCCTGGAACAAACTGTGTGTTTGTGTCTTTTCTCCTCAGAGTTCAGTCTGACAAACATCATCACACAGACCTGGACTCCATATTTATGGTGTGTAAATGTTCATCCAGTGACTACAACAGACACCAACAAAGACTTGAGTTTGAAGCTGCACTCTTTAGACCAGTAGAGCTTTACTCTGTGACAGACAGGAGTTGAATTGGGATTGAACAGGTTTGGGGTGGGAGAGAGTGGGAGAGGACTGGGAGTTGTAGTTCACCACAGAGCAATAATCCATCAGCCTCAACAGATATGTTCTGTATGAATATGGTCTATTGGAGACTTTTAGAGACTTCTTGTTCATCTACAGTGAATCCTAAAGAAAAGTGTATTTAGTTGTTTCCCAGATAATTTGAGCTGTGACTTAATAACAAAGACCAAAGTTAATCAGATTCAGTCCTGAACCTCCATGGACTCTGTCTCTACAGGGTTTAAAGATGGAATAATTCATCAGTGAACTAGTTCAGGTGGTCTGATCCATCTTCAGCCACAGTCACAGTTAATACCCTGAATTTTCACTTCCTAAGTTGATGTGTTGAAGGGCTGTATCAGTTTGGTCTTCATGTGATGTTCAGGATCTCTGTGTTGTCAGAATCTAAAGTCAAACTTAGTAAGTTACACCAGTGAAGTTGGTTTAGTGAAGTCAGCAGGTCTGAATCTTTCTATGTAGCTCTGGAAAGAGACGTGGCAGCAGATGATACAGCAGCAGCTAAAGTTGAACTCTGCTGACTGATGATCTGATGCTTTGATCCATCAGTTTATACTGAGAGTGAACTTTACACAGGATGTTATTGTGTTCCAGCTGCTGGAGGAGAACATCGTCTGTTTTGTGAAGAACGAGCTGAAGAAAATCAAAAGGAGTCTGAGTCCAGATTACCCACAATTCATGAAGAATGAGGATGATGAGGTGGATGAAGAGCAGAGGAGGAGCAGAGAGGCATTTCTGAAGATCACAGTGAACTTCCTGAGGAGGATGAAGCAGGAGGAGCTGGCTGACTGTCTGCAGAGCAGTAAGAGGATTTAACATGATGGATCAATTAGATATTTAGTAAAGTCTGAGGAGACTGAGAGAAATATGATCATATTCTTATTCCTTAGGAGAAGTAAATATCAACCTTTTTTTTTTAAATCTCTTCTGTTCTTTGTTTATTCAGAAAGTCGTGCTCGAGTGTGTCAACGTAAACTCAAATCTGGCCTGAAGAAGAAGTTCCAGTGTGTGTTTGAGGGGATCTCTAAAGCAGGAAACCCAACCCTTCTGAATCAGATCTACACAGAGCTCTACATCACAGAGGGAGGGACTGGAGAGGTCAATGAGGAACATGAGGTCAGACAGATTGAAACAGCATCCAGGAAACAGGACAGAGCAGAAACAAGCATCAGACAAGAAGACATCTTTAAACCCCCACCTGGAAGAGACCAACCAATCAGAACAGTGATGACAAAGGGAGTGGCTGGCATTGGGAAAACCGTCTTAACACAGAAGTTCACTCTGGACTGGGCTGAAGACAAAGCCAACCAGGACATAGAGTTCACATTCCCCTTCACCTTCAGAGAGCTGAATGTGCTGAAAGAGAAGAAGTTCAGCTTGGTGGAACTTGTTCATCTCTTCTTCACTGAAACCAAAGAAGCAGGAATGTGCAGCTTTGATCACTTCCAGGTTGTGTTCATCTTTGACGGTCTGGATGAGTGTCGACTTCCTCTGGACTTCCACAACACTGAGGTCCTGACTGATCCTACAGAGTCCACCTCAGTGGACGTGCTGCTGACAAACCTCATCAGGGGGAAACTGCTTCCCTCTGCTCGCCTCTGGATAACCACACGACCTGCAGCAGCCAATCAGATCCCTCCTCAGTGTGTTGACATGGTTACAGAGGTCAGAGGGTTCAATGACCCCCAGAAGGAGGAGTACTTCAGGAAGAGGTTCAGACATGAGGAGCAGGCCAGCAGGATCATCTCCCACATCAAGACCTCACGAAGCCTCCACATCATGTGCCACATCCCAGTCTTCTGCTGGATCACTGCTACAGTTCTGGAGGAGGTGTTGAAGACCAGAGAGGGAGGAGAGCTGCCCAAGACCCTGACTGAGATGTACATCCACTTCCTGGTGGTTCAGTCCAAACTGAAGAAGGTCAAGTACGATGGAGGAGCTGAGTCAGATCCACACTGGAGTCAAGAGACCAGGAAGATGATTGAGTCTCTGGGAAAAGTGGCTTTTGAGCAGCTGCAGAAAGGAAACCTGATCTTCTATGAATCAGACCTGACAGAGTGTGGCATCGATATCAGAGCAGCATCAGTTTACTCAGGAGTGTTGACACAGATCTTCAAAGAGGAGACAGGGCTGTACCAGGACAAGGTCTTCTGCTTCGTCCATCTGAGTGTTCAGGAGTTTCTGGCTGCTCTTCATGTCCATCTGACCTTCATCAACTCTGGAGTCAATCTGATGGCAGAAGAACAAACAACCTCCCTGTGGTCATACTGGTTGGGAAACAGATTCTACCACAGTGCTGTGGATGAGGCCTTACAGAGTCCAAATGGACACCTGGACTTGTTCCTCCGGTTCCTTCTGGGTCTTTCACTGCAGACCAACCAAACTCTCCTACGAGGCCTGGTGACACAGACAGGAAGTAGCTCAGAGACCAATCGGAAAACAGTCCAGTACATCAAGACAAAGATCAGTGAGAATCTGTCTCCAGAGAAAAGTATCAACCTGTTTCACTGTCTGAATGAACTGAATGATGGTTCTCTGGTGGAGGAGATCCAACAGTCCCTGAGATCAGGACGTCTCTCCACAGATAAACTGTCTCCTGCTCAATGGTCAGCTCTGGTCTTCATCTTACTGTCATCAGAAAAAGATCTGGACGTGTTTGACCTGAAGAAATACTCTGCTTCAGAGGAGGCTCTTCTGAGGCTGCTGCCAGTGGTCAAAGCCTCCAACAAAGCTCTGTATGTGCAAATAAATCCATCCAGATCAACTGAATCTTTTTATTCACTCAAGATAAAAAAAAAAGTTTTTGTAATTGTTTTCTCTTGTTTTACTGGTTCCTCTTCAGACTGAGTGGCTGTAACCTCTCAGACAGAAGCTGTGAAGCTCTGTCCTCAGTCCTCAGCTCCCAGTCCTCTAGTCTGAGAGATCTGGACCTGAGTAACAACAACCTGCAGGATTCAGGAGTGAAGCTGCTGTCTGCTGGACTACAGGGACCGTACTGTAGACTCGGAAGACTCAGGTTTGTGTTCAGCAGGGTTCAAATCACTTCAAATCAAACAGTGCCACATATAGGATATTAGGACGTATGGTGGATCAGTGTGTTAAATGGTTGAGGGGACAGTGATGGACTGTGTTAGCTCTGTTGTGGGGCTCCTCCAGCCCAGGCAGGTATGGAGTCCCAGTATACAGGCACCTTTTTCCTCCTTGGTACTCCTGGGATCATCACCACTCCTCAGGCCATGGGTTTCCAAACCTCCAGTGAATCCAGCTGGTTCTCTTCCTCGTGTTGCTGCTTTCTTTTTTTCCCAACATTTCTTTGATTAGCAGGCAGAGTTGAATGAACCTGGACAGATTTTCTTTGTTCCCCTCACTGTCACTCCTCTCTGTTGTTCTCCTTGCTGTTTGTGTCAGTAGCTTTTCCTTCCCCCGGTTCAGGTGCCATTCATTTAACTCACCAGTTTTTTGTTTTTTTTGGGGGTGGGGGGTGTTGTTTTTTTCACTAATTTCTTTGCCCCTCCCTTTCTTGTCAGGAGGTTTTATAGGTTTTATAAAAATACTAATATAAAAATACTAACATCTGTAGGCACTTGTATCCTGGAAGGTGACCCCGGGATGCCCTCAGCTCCTCAGCCTCTGTCAGAGGTGGTGGTGGTGGCTCCACTTGTTTTTCGGGCCTCTGCCTTGTCTGCCTCTTTCTGTTGGCTAAGCAGAATTCAATGTTAATCTCTTTTTTTAAATTTGTAGATTTTATTTAGTTCAAGTACACATCGTCACTTTTTGAATTACTTCAATAAAAATGGGTAAACATTCTATGACGTGTTCATCTACTCAGTGGGCTATTAAATGAGATGACGTTAAAACATTTTGTTAGGGGTTTAAATTAATATTTACTTTGTTTAATAGCTTAAGTCAATTGAAAAAATAAAATTAAAATCAAAGTGAGGTGCGATCATAGCCCTGCAAAATATCCCTTACTTTTTTGTTTTGATATTTCATTTTTAACTACTTACAAGTACGCTTCTCTCCTGGTGGACTTCACCTAAATGAAAATCAGATTTTATTCTCATTTATATTTATAACTGTAAGCTACGATCTCTTAAAGTTAAATGTAAAATCAATCGAATAGTGCATCCAAACTTGCACGTTGACTCAGGTAGTAATTTCTTCTCATGCGGTTTCTTCTTTGCTGCTGCAGCTATTACATTTACGGTGAAACACGTACTCACACTCTCCATTGGTCTATAAGGTCTCCTCTGGGTTGAAATAACTGGGTCTTTTTTTCACTGTTGTCATGGTGACTCTTGGTATCAGGGCTTCATTGATGATGGCTTTTTATAGAGGTTGTTAATGCGCGCAACTCAAGGTGAAAATACTCCAAGACAGATCAGCTATTCTGGAACCAGATACTCAGAGTTTCCCATCTCAGAGTAAGTCAACTCAGAGTTCAGGGACAGACTCAAAGTTCATTGAACCTCCTACCTGGAATACCACCCTGCTTTTTTTTCTTTCTGCCACAACCTATTGGTTGAACATAGAACAGGATCAATGCATCACCATACACTGTTTGTGTTCCTGTGTCTTTACTTTAATCAGTATGTTTGTTGTTCAGCTGTTGTGTTACTCTGCTGTGTTTAATCAATCATAATCAAGTCAGGTTTGAAAAGTATTACCTGAGGGGAAAATACATTTAAAAAGCAACCTGACCTCCCTGACAATGAAACAGAAGAAAAATGTTGACAAAAGGTTGACAAAACCAAATTCCTTCCCTTACAGCTATTTCAGCTACCAAGACTGCTATTTGTCACATAAACAAGGAAGACAAAACTACACGTAATAATCAAATCAAAAAACAAAAGTTGTTTAACCCAAATCACAATGCAGCACAGTCCAGCATGATCCAGAGCTGGAAGCAGGAAGGAGTAGGAGTCACCCCAGTACAGGAGAACTTCCCTTTTAAAGAGGAGATCGAGCCAATCACACCTCTCCACCTGAACAGGAAATGGGACACACATACAGAGTGGACTCCACCCTGTGAACAAGGAAGGCAAACAGCAATAAATACAGAGTTCTGTATGAGGCAGTAGGCTCTTCATTTAAGCTTCATCCAAACATCAAGAGACCATGTATCTTTCTGCTTTTGGAAATACAATATATTAATTTAATATTAATGCCACAACATAATTTATTTTGGAAAATATTAGATAAATAACTCATAGAATATTAATTTCAGCTCACTGGCCCAGAAATGGTGATGCAAAGGCCCAGTCCCAATACACCCCTACCCTGAAATTTTCTACATCCCTGTGAGGGTAGTAGTGCCCTAATAACTTTTCACACAGGGGTAGGGGCTATGAATCTAGCCCTTAACATCGAGGGTTTTCCAATGCTGACTTCCAGAGGAAGGGCCAGTCCTCGATGCCCCGAGAGCGAGAGGATGTGAAGAAGTATGAGGGGAAAAAAAAAATACAAAAAATTCACAAGAGACAGCAGACGTTGATGGTATATTCTTCTCCGTGTACCACTTGGTTTATCAACTGAAGCATGATGAACGCTAAGAAAAAAACCATCGCGACCGTTGACTCTTTTTTTTTTTTTTTTTTTTTTTTTTGTTGCTTTGTTTTTTTTTCATGACTAAAGTTACATTGACAGAGTACGAACAGGGTGAAGGCATTACGTACGAAAATAAAATCATACCGATTGAAATTTACATGAACCATAGCCTCCATGTTGCTGCTGAGACTACGCAGTTGCTCGCGTGCCTGTACATAAACTATGGAGTGATGGAGCAAGTGGTGTCTCAAATCACCATGAAGAGCCAACACTGAGGTCAATCTGTGTACTGCTGTAAGATAACCAATAGCTCTATGATGCTGAGTATTACAAAGAGAATATTCACAGAATCCCCAGACAGCAGAAGCATCGTCTGACACACACACACACACACACATATTACAGAACAGAGTGAAAGTATGAACTCCCAGATGAGCACAGTGTTCAGACTTGTTCAGGGCTCTACCTGCAGACTGAGCTAAAACACTGACAGCTGGGCTAGATGTCATGTGTTGATCCAACGTCAGGCCAAGTAATGTCATCTTCAAATATGTCATTAATGATAAGTTTGGTTTTCTGTGTAGAACTTCTGCAGCTTGTTTGTAGACTGTTTGACTGGTTTGATTGTTGATTGTTATACAGGAGTTCATATGTGGCAGAATCAGAGATAGAAATTTGGAAGTTTGGCTGACTCTGGAAATTTGTCTCCTAAAGTCACATCTTTTATTCTTTACTCAGGTTGGAGAACTGCACTTTGTCAGAGATCAGCTGTTCTTCTCTGGTCTCAGCTCTGAAGTCCAACCCCTCCCATCTCAGAGAACTGGACCTGAGTCACAACAATGACCTTCAAGATTCAGGACTGAAGGATCTGTGTGGTTTTCTGAAGAGTCCATATTGTAGACTGGAGATTCTGAGGTCTGTTCAGTAGTTGTTGTAGATTTGTTTAATCCAGAATTAATATTCACATTAAACTTAAATTTATTCACTTTTATTAAAAATAGCTGTTGTTTCATGTTTCCAGTTGTTCTAATAATAATAATAAAAGTTTTCATTCGTTTCCAAAAATTTAATCTCCTTGTTCAATATATTAATAAGGAAAAGTCGTCCAGGAACCAAAAGTGTTGGTTTCACATGTTAGATTTCCAGACAGAAACCAGGACCAAGGGAGACCTTAGTCTTGGATCAGGACTGGATCTTTAAGTCTTGGTCTTGGTCTTTGTATTGGAACAAAGTCTGATGTGGACCAGCAACATTTGAGATGTTAAAGTGTGTGATGAGTTTGAAAAGCTGGAAGTTCTGGATCAGGACATTTCTGACTGATTATCAGTCATCTGATCTCCATGATTTGTTCTTTTCCAGGTTGAGATGCTGTTGGTTGTCAGAGATCAGCTGTTCTTCTCTGGCCTCAGCTCTGAAGTCCAACCCCTCCCATCTCAGAGAACTGGACCTGAGAGGAAACCTCCTGCAGGATCCAGATGTGAAGGAGCTGCGTGATCTTGTGGAGAGTCCAGACTGTAGACTGGAGACTCTGAGGTCAGTCCACTGTGGTAGATCTTTAATCCACCGCTGAATCTAATGTCCTAATAAATGTCTTCAGACTTGGAGGGTGTGGAGCTGAGGACCAGAGTCAGTTGTGTTGTTGAGACTCCAGCCCTCATGGGGCTTTCAGACACGTGGCCGTGGCCCCCCTGTGCTCTGAAAGCTGTTATTTCCAAAGGATTGGAGCTCCACCACAGGTTTCCCTGCACTGAGCACAGTTCATGTGCAGCACAGTGATAGTTGTGTTTCTTTGTGGTGTGGTCATACTCAGTCAGTGTGTTACTGCAGTAGATGGAGTTCAGAGCAGCGGTACAGAAGCTGAGTGATGAGCTGCTGTGGACGGAGTCAACATCAAAAAGCTCTTCTACACACTTTGAAAACAAACAGTCCCACACATGTTGAAATGTTCTTCATTTAGAAGATTTTACAACTTCATCTTCACGTCAAAGCAGAACTTTCCTTTGCTGCCACATATTTATGAAGCAGCCATCTGCTGTATTCCTACACACAAGTATGTCCTGTATTCCACTGCAGCCGCAGGTCAGCTGAGGGAATCACTTTGTTTTAGAGTGAGGAGCTGCTGGACTTCAGCCTCCAGTGGCTGAAATGACAATTACACTAAAGAAACACTTCAAACATCCAGACAGAATGTGGAGGCACTTTGATTTAAAGTCTTCTGAACATTTCTGACTGATTATCAATGATTTTATCTGCATCTTTTATTCCTTATTTAGATTTGACAATTCCAGGTTGTCAGAGATCAGCTGTTCTTCTCTGGTCTCAGCTCTGAAGTCCAACCCCTCCCATCTCAGAGAACTGGACCTGAGTCAGATCAACCTGCAGGATTCAGGACTGAGGGATCTGTGTGGTTTTCTGAAGAGTCCTCACTGTAGACTGGAGACTCTGAGGTCAGACTCATGTTTTATTTCTGCTCTCAGATTAATATGTTAAATGTTTGAAAGTAACTTACAGTGATTATTGATAATTTGAAAGTGACATTTTGAAAACTTGAGGATGTTTTGTCGAATGTCTAATAAACATGAGTTTGTACACAAACTGGAGCCACAGGTGGAGCTGGTAGAGTTTAAGAGGTGGAGTCACTATGTCTTTATGGAAGCAGCAGCATGTTGTCATTAATATTAATGGGAGCTGTTTGTCTATTTGACAGGAAGAATAGCTGCAGTTATGCTGTTGCTAATGCAGATCCTAAACAAAAATAAACAGTAAACTCTCCACCTGTAAACGATGTGTTCAGGTCAGACTCACAGACTGCTGTCAGGGCAGAGGCAGACTTAACTGAGCTACGAAGTAACAGAGAGTAATACTGTTGATGCTTCATGACCTGACCCAAACAACTGAATGATCTGTGTGGGAGTATCTGCATTGGCGAGTGGAGTGGAGGGAGATCTGAATGTTTGAACCAAACATACCTAATGTAAACATCAGCACCTCAGGAAAACATCCATTTTGCTGTGATTGTGTAGCAAAGCTTTAGTCCAATCAGCTGCAGTGGTTTGGTTCCACACTAAGATAAGGATTGGCTCTAAGGGCTGGTCTGCTGGGGGAGCAGTTGCCCCGTTGCCCTCCTCTCTCTGCTGCAGGAAACATGTTTGCTCCGTCTGCCTCGCTGATCTCCCAGCTATGTTAAATATCAGTCTCAGGATTCTGTGGACTGATGTCAGAACATTCAAAGGAAGATCAGTCAGAATCGGGAAAATATTTTTTGGTTTTTACCCATCCCCATCATTCATTAAAGATGACATCGATCAGAATAGATTCTGCATATTTCAGTATGATTTCCATATTCAACTGTTCATGTTTCTTCAAATATATCATTAATGATGAGTTAGATTTTCTGTCTAGAACTTCTGCAGCTTGTTTGAAGACTGTTTGACTGGTTTTAGAGTGGACTTACCTGCCAGAGCTCAGATTGTTATACAGGAGTTCATATGTGGCAGAATCAGAGATAGAAATAAAGTTTGGCTGACTCTGCTGTTTGGTTATTTCTGATGTGTTAAAATCACAATGTTGACAGTTTGAGTCAGTTCAGGTTCTTTAAAGTGTTGTTTCATTTTCTCATGAAATCTTGTCACTGTTTGTATTTGACTGTTGTGAAGCTGCTTCCTGTTGGTTCAGCTGTCTGACTTTCATTTCAAACATTGAACACTTCTAAGCAGGAACTTTGTCTCCTAAATTCACTTCTTTTATTCTTCACTCAGGTTGGAGAGCTGCAGGTTGTCAGAGATCAGCTGTTCTTCTCTGGTCTCAGCTCTGAAGTCCAACCCCTCCCATCTCAGAGAACTGGACCTGAGTTGGAACTACCTGAAGGATTCAGGACTAAAGGATCTGTGTGGTTTTCTGGAGAGTCCTCACTGTAGACTGGAGACTCTGAGGTCAGACTCATGTTTTATTTCTGCTCTCAGATTAATATGATGTTACAGTTGTGGTGACTCTGACCTGCAGACAGGTTTATATTCATGATGGAAAATCCTCTTCAGGTTTTTGACATTTAAACTGTTAAATGGTTGAAAATAACTTTTGAAAACTGATTTCTAATTATTTGAAAATAACATTTGAATTTCTTATTATTCTTTACTCAGATTGGACAACTGTAGTTTGTCAGAAATCAGCTGTTCTTCTCTGGTCTCAGCTCTGAAGTCCAACCCCTCCCATCTCAGAGAACTGGACCTGAGTTGGAACAACCTGCAGGATTCAGACCTGAAGGATCTGTCTGATCTTGTGAAGAGTCCAGACTTCAGACTGGAGACTCTGAGGTCAGTAGAGTTGGACTCAGTTCATGTTCCTTTCAGTAATATTGTTTAAATCCAGTATCAGAGCAAAGACTCAGTGTTTCCTGTGAACCTTCAAACTCCTCAGTGAAGCTGTGAGAGGAGAACAGAAACAGATTTCAGAATTAGACAGAAAGACAGAGAGAAAACAGTCAGCCAATGAGATCAGTCAGAGGACTGTTGTGATCATGTGACCATCAAATGAAGCAGATTCCAGCTGAAGAACTCAGAGATGTTCAGATTCTGGTCCTCGTCCATCAAACTGTCAGATCTGAGCTGAGACTGTTTGTTCTCTGATCAGGTTCATCTGTCACAGCTCTGAGATCAGTCTGACTGAAAGCTGCACATCACTGATCTTCTTTCATCACACTGTCACCATGTGGTCTTTCTGCAGACCAGAATCCTGTCTGTCTGCCTGTCTGTCTGCCTGTCTGTCTGTCTGTCTGTCTGAGTCTCTCAGTTTAAATGGACCTTCAGTAAATCATCAGTAAAGTGACTCAGCTCTTTATCTCCACTGTGGACTCAGAGAAATGTGCTGAGTCAGCAGACTTGAGGTCTGTGAGTTTCCAGCTCAGTGTGTTCACTCCAACACGTTAACATGAGCTGAGAGGAAACAGCTGCTGCACATCTGGACTGAACAGGACTGAAGTCCCTGCAGGTCTTTATGCTGGATCTGCATCACTGACTGACAGCTGATGGACAGAGTCAGGAAACACTGATGGATCTGCTCTCTTCTTCTCTACACAGGTGGAAGTGGCAAAGAGAAATGTGTGTGTTGATATAGGATCAGCTGCTTCCTGATGATCCAGATGTTGCAGCAGCAGCTTGTCCAGACTCTGGACCATGTTCCTGGGAGGTGGAGAGGAGAGCTTCATCCAGCAGAGACTGACAGAGGAATCAGAACTGGTCTGAGAACAGAGTCCAGTCCACCATGATCCCAGAGACTCCTCAACTCCTCGAGTCAAGCATTTTTGTATTAAACTATTAAATATTTTATTGTTAAACATGCCAACTGTCATTCGGCACTGATTAAGCTTTTAAATTGGCCCTTTCTTCACTTCATAAAAATATTGTATTTTTCTATAATGTTTTTTCTTATCTTGAACAATATTTATTTTTATCCACATGTGGCAAAAAAAAAAACATGTCAATAAATAACGAGATGCTGAAGGGCTCAGCTCAACAGAGGACATGGCAACAGTTTCTCTTCTGAAAGGACAATTTTTATTCAGTGTACTGAATTATATTTGGTAGAAAAACATAACATTGTGCGTGCGTGTGTGTGTGGGCCTGTGTGGGGGGACTCATCCTGATTATTCTTATGTTTTAATGTGTAAAACATGTCTTTTTCACTTGTTACAACAGCTGACAAAGGGCTCATCTGGGATTTGAACCCCGGACCTGTCACACCCTGAGCCAGAATCATCCTGATTGTTCCTGGAATGGTTTGGTTAGTCAGAGTGTGTCTGTGTGTGTTCTTGTCTCTCTGAGTGGTTGGAAATGAAAATGGAGATCGGTAGAAGCAGATGACTCTGAGGATGAATGAATGTTTCACTGACAACATCAACAACTGTTTACTCACCTCCATGAGGCTGTGTGACGTCACTGGAGGTCAAAGACGGAAGCGTCAAAGAGTCAGACGGAATGGCGCATGCGCACAAAGAAGCTCACGCTTGTTTCGCAAAGAATGAAGTGAAAAACAAATGTTTTTCAGTGGCGTTAAATTGAACTAAAACCAAATCGGTTGGTTTGTTCCTCCCACATACTCAGTTGTCTGTTTGCCGTCTACTTATTAAAATGCTTCTTTTCCTGCTTTCGCTCATCTTTGGGATCGCGCACCTCGTCCACTGTGTGTGTGTGTGTGTGCTCTCTCTGCTGGTCTGAGCTCTCAGTTCATTTAAATGCTTTGTTGGATCTGTCTGTCTGTATCATGTCAGAAACTCTGAAACACTCTGAACTTCTTTAAAACACGGTGGATTTACTGATATGAAAGTGTCCAGCAGTACATTGTGCATTGTGAGTACATTGTTGCATGTAAACATAATAAGCATCCCGGCCAATGCAGAGTAACTCTTTACCAACATCCAGATGTTAGAAACACAGTGCTGCTTGGAAAATACCCCGATAGACTCCAACACTCTGTGACTTTGTGAAACAACCAGTGGAGCCCCCTGGTGGTCAGTAGAAGTGCAGCCCCTCTGAGCTGGTGGCAGACCAAGGCTTCAGTCTGCACACATCTTCCACATGTGATGGCACACACAGTGTATTGTGGCAACATCCGTCCCCTCAGAGAGAATCTGCTCTTTAACCCTCCTGTCGTTTTCACCCCCCGCCCCTTACTTTAGTGTTCCTGCTCTGTTTGATACGGTGGCCGGTAAGTGCAAAACTAAATTACAAAGTGCCAAACACTTTTACAAAGCGTGAAACAAATTTACATGTTGGGAAACATTTTTACATTTTATTCAACAAAATTACACAAGAAAAACACTTTTACCACGGACAAAACAAACTTACAAATTAGAAAACAAATTTACATGTTGCGAAACAAATTTCCAATCGACAGAAGCTTCCGGAAGGGGAATGTACCAAATACCGGAAGTGATCCAGAAGAAGATTGACTGTGAGCTCAAAAAGTTTGTATCGGTTTGTGTGGCGGGAAAACTTTGCAGAGTGAAAGTTTATGGCAGCATGGAGTAAATGATGTTTTGGCCGTTTTGTGGAAACGACTTGAGCCAATTTACGCGGTTGTGTTTTCCGTGCGGACGATCTGTAGAATGTTTAACGTTGATGAACGGACCAGACGGAAGGAGCACGCGCACAGGAGACATCTAATAAACAGCCGGAAAATGCTAAACAAGCTAAGTGTAGCATCGCGCTAACTAGCTGAAGCCGCTGTCAGACATGCAGTGAATTAAAGTGCACCGTTTCATTTTACAGCCAATCGATGTCTTCACGGAATAGCAACGCGTTTAGTTAGTATGCGTTGCTAGTTTTTTATTTATTTATTTGTTAGGCTTTCAGTTATGCTAAATGCACAATTGTTGCTGATTGTTTTAGCTGCTGCTAACTTTCTGTTTTGATACGGAACTCCGTTCATTCCAGCAGAACAACCATGAACATCATATAAACAATTCATGGAGGACAGAAAGTCAAAGTCAAAAGAACTGTGGGCCGAAAGGAAACAGGTCCAGGTACGTGTGTGGATATATCTGTAAAATATGGAAGTAAATATGTGTGTGTGTGAAATGAATGATATCTTTTTGTTATTTTAGCAGATAAACATGGATTGATGGCGCCACATGGAGCTGATTTAAAAGCTCAGAGAGGGAAAACACTCCCATTATATACAGATCCGGAGGTAGCAGCACCTGATCTACTGAAGCAAGCTGTCCAAGAAATGAGAACATTTAACAAGAAGATGGATGAAGGAGCAGACCTTCTTTTGTATCCAGACTGTTCAGAGGTGCTCCATGTGCCTGGGTCAGCAAGCCCATTCAAACTGGCAGAATATAAAAAGGAAATAGGAAAGGCACTTTTTTCATTTGCCTAGAAACACACTTTAGAGGAGGTTTGTGGATCTCTTCATTCAATATTTTTACACATTTATTTACTCTGATGCAGCATAATTAATAATGTGTTGTTTGTTTTTACTACAGAGGTTGATACATCAGACTCTGATTCTGAAATTGTCATCACATCGAGGAGCACAGCTGAATTCAATGCAGCTGAAACTGTGGTATGTTCATTTTTACATTTTGTACTTTGATTCAGGTTTTTTTATTTATTTATTGGCAGGATATGCATTTGGTTTCAAGCATTAAGTCTAAGAACCAAGTCTTGATTATTTGGCATTTACTATTCCAATCAGACACCCTGATAACCTTTCACCATTGACATATACTGTATGTGGTGAGGGAACAATAATGGAAGCTGTTTAAAGTTGCTGACAATTGTGTGCTTTTCTTCAGGTTTTTGAACCAAAAAAACACAGTTCTCCCACACAATCCTGAAGATAAAGGGTAGGTATTAGTTTTTACAAAAGAAGTAATCTGTCTTTAAGTTGTTGATGTGATTGTGATGAACATGTGGTAGAAATGATCATACGTGTGATATAATTTATAACAAAATAATCTCTTATATATAAATCTTATGGCTCCTCTCTACCTCTAAATGTTACTCAAAGCTCTGTCATACTCTGTATCATAAAGTTCATCAGTTTATCAATTTTATCATGTTTCAGAGATTCATCCACAGCTCAGCCTGGACAGGTATTAAGGCAGATTATGGCAGCCTGATGTTCTTTGCTTTCAGTGTGTTGTTTCAGACATTTTCATTTGTTTTTCAGACAGTAATATCTGACACTGAGGATCTGGATCCACCTGAAACAAATCCAGTCAGGAGTACTTGCTACGGGTAAGTAAAAAAAACAACAGTGATTCACTTAATTTTAATATTAATTTATTGATTACATGGGAAAGATATTTGCATTTATAAGATGTTCAACATATTCTGAAACCTGTGACATGCTGGTAAAATTCACAGATGATGCTGTTTTGGAAGAAGGAATTGACACAGGTGGGCCGAGACGAGAGTTTTTAACTCTACTGATGAAACATCTGAAAGACCGGCCCATTTCTGATGGACCAGAAGGACATCAGTTCTTGGTGTACAATGCAAATGGTATGAACAGGATTAGATGTAAACAATACTAATGGTTAATGATCATTAACTTTATATATCACATAACATACACTTTGTTGCTTGAACTATTTTTCAAAAACGTGTTTCATCTCAGATTGAGAATGTTTCTTCAGTGGATGCTCTGTGAGAATGCATCATGAGACACAGCACAATGTTACAGACAGCAGGCTGTCTGAGACGTGTTGCTACTGTTGAAGAAAAGAAAGAAATCGTGTCAGACTCCCTCCGATGGTACATTATTGACCGCATCTCATCTGTAATTGACAGGTAAGATCATATTTGTAATGATGTGATTTTTATTTTTTTGTATTTAAGATATTTTAGTTTGAAATGCCTCATCATCCCCCTCTGTGGTTTATTAAGAATGTATATTTTTTAGCTCTGAGTCAGTGTGTCAGAATGTGTGCCTTAGTTTAGTATAATTGCTGTGTGATGTCTGTCTCCCCTTCCTCTGTCTTATGCCAATCAAAAGGTGCTCATGTCATTCCAGTCTTGTGTTTGTGTGCGTAATTCTTGCAGTCTGTAGAGTAACATTTACCCTGCCAAGTGCAAAGCAAGACACAGAGTTCTTCTTTAAATCAGTAATGTTCAACACACAACCATTTTTACTCATTTCTATATGTTTGGGTGGATAGTCATTTTAGAAAACATTGAAGTTTCTTTAGGTCATTTAAATGTGAAACAATGTTTGTGGTCACTTTTTAGATTCAAAGATGGTCTTTCAGCTCTTCAGTTTCTGACTGCACTGCAGCAACAGCCTACTTTGCTGGCCCCTGTCCTGTGCCACTCTGAAAAGCCACTCACTGGTCTGGAACTTGAGACTCTTCAAACCTGACCTCAGTCCATCAGGAAGTAACAGGAGACTTAAAGAAAGTCAAACTTTGGGCTACTGGGCGGACTGTGTCTTTGATTGTGAAGGTTTGTAAATCACTTTTTTTATGATTTGTTGAGAAAATACATTGCCAAGATGTAACTGAAGGTTTTTCTTTGCAGAAGGTCAGGCTGCTGTGTCTCTGGAGGATGTTTTGATGTTTGCAGCTGGGCTGACTTCACCTCCCCCGTCCGGATTGGAACCATCGCCAAGAATAGAGTTCCTGGATGCCTCTCCATTCCCAGTTCCCAATACATGTTCAAACACATTGAAATTAGCACTCCTAGATTCACACACTGTGTTTAAGTCACACATGGACTTGTAACTGTAACTTGTAATTGGTAACTAGATCACCCCTCGAGACCAGACTCCGAAAAGGTGTTTTGTTTGTTTTTTTTCTCTCCACACAGTTAAGATTTTCACTGTTAAGTTTTAGACAAAACAAATTTCAAGAAGTTTTGTATTCCATACTTACAAAAATATAGGACTCATTACTTTGCTATAGTTTTTATCAATTGATTTCAAACTCAGCAAAAATGAAGCTGTGACACTTGGTGTTCAGACAGACTGCAGTGTTCCACCACTCCAAATCAGATTTCTTAGCTTGTCATTCACTTTTCCTTGTGATGTTTCCAAATGATTCTGGTACCTGTTCATCTGAAGAAATGAAACAATGGGAATGCAAATGTTATGTTGACAAACAATAAAAAAATTACAAATATTTCCTTCTGATTGCATCTGTGATAGATTGGTGATGAGTTTTTTCCAAACTATTTTAAAACAAAAAAATTGCATGTTTTTCAGTCATGGCAATATTTGATTCAATTCTGGGTTACTTGTCTAATACCAAACCACAGCACAGTCATCTCATGGCTCTTGACATGTATATTAAAAAAAATAATTAATTTAAAAAATAAATAAATAGAAATAGGACAGAAACCCCAATGAGGAAACACTTGATAATGTGGAAGGGAAAATTCTCACTGACTCACAGCTGAGCAGTTTCTTTCAGCTTCATGTACAGTTCTGTTGCAGACTCCCAGTTCTCTGGCTTCTGTAGTTGTTTGTGCTCCATAACAAAGTCAAAGTCCTCCTGCATGTTTGAGTCCCCACATGGAGCTATTGACAGGCTCGCCTCTGGAACAGCATCCAAATCAGCTGGTTCAATCTCAAATCCAGTCTGTGGAGCCAAATCTGTGTTAGATAGAATAAATAGCATTTATATTATTTTATATTCAATCAATATAATAATAAAAGAAAACACAGAAATATCAATCCATCACCAATGTTACCTGTGTGGTCAGCAGTACAGTTCATTGGACATGACGCTGTTCTGGAAGTGTGAATCCTGTGACTGTTCCACAGTCTCACACACTCATCCAACATCACCATAGCAACATCTCAGAAGGCACTGATGCTCATGGCTCCCGTTGAAGTATCCAGCAAACAACTCCATCCAGAACTGAGACCTGTAGAAATGGATAGAATCGGAAGTAAATATATATTATTCGTAGAAGTGGGACTCCATTAAAAAATATCTAATTCATTAAAGGCTTTGTAATGAATGAATTGAAATGAACGCGTTAAAGTCCCAGCCTCAATTATTATATATGTTTAGAGGAGTTCATCTGCGACAGAACATACAGATAAAAATCAAATGAAAGGTCAGTCATAATAAAATGACTTCATGAAGGCCACTTACCTTCCCCTTCTAAATATGGCCCACCAGGATTCAACACGCTGCTTATTCGTGGATGAGCCATACATGTGGCTGGACGGCCCAGAGCAGCAGTCATCATGATGGAGGCGTAGGGGAGACTGAATGGCAGCCATAATGCCATTCTCCGTGCCACAATCAGTCCTCAGTCTCATGAGAGGAGATTCTCAGCGATCACTGTTGGCTTCTTGTTATTTGTCGGTCCACATTGGAGCCACAGCACTTTAGGTGAAAAAATCCATCCATGCGTCCTGAGAGAGCCAGTTTATCAGAACCATCTGCATGCCACATACAGTTCGCTCCCATTGAGTAGCAGCTTCTTCTTAGAAACCTTCTGCGTGCTCTCTCATTCATCACATCATCTCTCTTCACTCGAAGATTGGACTTTTGTCTGAGTACCTGCCACATCGTCCGATAGCCAAACAGTTGTCCAGGTCCACGAAGTTCCAACCTGATGGCGTTTGGAGAGGAATCATCCTTTTAAGAGTCCGCAGGCTGATGTTTGCACCGTGTAAACTTCACATCATGCTTCAGTAGATCAGGTGCTGCTACCTCCGGATCTGTATATAATGGGAGTGTTTTCCCTCTCTGAGCTTTTAAATCAGCTCCATGTGGCGCCATCAATCCATGTTTATCTGCTAAAATAACAAAAAGATATCATTCATTTCACACACACACACACACACACACATATTGACTTCCATATTTTACAGATATATCCACACACGTACCTGGACCTGTTTCCTTTCGGCCCACAGTTCTTTTGACTTTGACTTTCTGTCCTCCATGAATTGTTTATATGATGTTCATGGTTGTTCTGCTGGAATGAACGGAGTTCCGTATCAAAACAGAAAGTTAGCAGCAGCTAAAACAATCATCAACAATTGTGCATTTAGCATAACTGAAAGCCTAAAATAAATAAAAACTAACAACGCATACTAACTAAACGCGTTGCTATTCCGTGAAGACAACGATTGGCTGCTAAATGAAACGGTGCACTTTAATTCACTGCATGTCTGACAGCGGCTTCAGCTAGTTAGCGCGATGCTACACTTAGCTTGTTTAGCATTTTCCGGCTGTTTATTAGATGTCTCCTGTGCGCGTGCTCCTTCCGTCTGGTCCGTTCATCAACGTTAAACATTCTACAGATCGTCCGCACGGAAAACACAACCGCGTAAATTGGCTCAAGTTGTTTCCACAAAACGGCCAAAACACCATTTAATCTATGCCTGCAAAGTTTTCCGGGCACACAAACCGATACAAACTTTTTGAGCTCACAGTCAATCTTCTTCTGGATCACTTCCGGCATTTGGTACATTCCCCTTCCGGAAGATTTCTTTTGGAAATTTGTTTTCTAAAATGTAAATTTGTTTTGTCCGAGGTAAAAGTGTTTTTATTATGTAATTCTGTTGAATAAATTGTAAAAATATTCCCCAACATGTAAAAGTGTTTGGCACTTTGTAATTTAGTTTTGCACTTACCGGCCACCGTATCAAACAGAGCAGGAACACTAAAGTAAGGGGCGGGGGGTGAAAACGACAGGAGGGTTAAAGAGCAGATTCTCTCTGAGGGGACGGATGTTGCCACAATACACAGTGTGTGTGCCATCACATGTGGAAGATGTGTGCAGACTGAAGCCTTGGTCTGCCACCAGCTCAGAGGGGCTGCACTTCTACTGACCACCAGGGGGCTCCACTGGTTGTTTCACAAAGTCACAGCGTGTTGGAGTCTATCAGGGTATTTTCCAAGCAGCACTGTGTTTCTAACATCTGGATGTTGGTAAAGAGTTACTCTGCATTGGCCGGGAATTGAACCCGGGCCTCCCGCGTGGCAGGCGAGAATTCTACCACTGAACCACCAATGCTTATTTAACGATTTTCATCATGACGTCATGAATCTCCAGTCATCAGCAGCCTTCAACACTTCCTGCATTTTATAACGTGGCAACTAACCCGGTCAGGGAGAGTCTTCTTTTTTCTGTTTTTCTCACACAGGTGTCACTCCTCAATAAGGATTCATGACGTCATCTCACAACTTGTATAATTTATTTGGCAACATCTTAAGTTTTATTGTAATTTCAGTATTAATATACAACAATGTATTTACATTAAAGCTGATATCTTTCTATAATGATCCATCATGGACTGCTGGACTCTTTCATATCAGTAAATCCACCGTGTTTTAAAGAAGTTCAGAGTGTTTCAGAGTTTCTGACATGATACAGACAGACAGATCCAACAAAATTATTTAAATGAACTCCAGCAGAGACAGCACACACACACACACACACAGTGGACGAGGTGCGCAACTTCGCTCAGTCTGTGATTCCAAAAATGAGCAAAAGCAGGAAAATCAGCATTTTAATAAGTAGAAGGAGGAACAAACCAATAGATTTAGTTTTAGTTCAATTTACCGCCACTTATTTGTCTAATAACAGCTGATTTGTGTTTCACTTTATTTGCTGTTGAGACAAGCGTGGGCGTCTTCGTGCGCATGCGCCGTTCCGGCTGAATCTTATGCGAGTGTGACGTTTGAGTTGGTGTTGCGTGAGAGAGCGATGAAGGACAGGAAATGCCTTTGATCTGCAGTGACGTCACACAGCGTCGTTGTGAGGTGTTTCAACAGTTGTCGATGTTGTCAGTGAAACATTCATTCATCCTCAGAGTCATCTGCTTCTACCGATCTCCATTTTCATTTCCAACCACTCAGAGAGACAAGAACACACACAGACACACTCTGACTAACCAAACCATTCCAGGAACAATCAGGATGATTCTGGCTCAGGGTGTGACAGGTCCGGGGTTCAAATCCCAGATGAGCCCTTTGTCAGCTGTTGTAAGAAGTGAAAAAGCCTCCTAAATGTGGAGGGAGGCCGACTCTGTCAGAGAGCAGTGTGCATTCTAGCTTCCTTTAGCTGTCAGCCTCTGATCATCAACTCTTCAGCTTCTATGACTTCAACAATTCCTTCTGAATGCAGTCTGAGGCAGTGATTGTGAAACTTTCATTCAGACAGAGATCCCACATTCAGAAGAAAACAGCCACACACAAACAAAGTCATCATGAACAGCCTACATGGAGCCTAAATGAAAAGAAGCAGGAACTAAAGTGTGAAAATAATGATGAACAAAGTGTCACACAGAGAGGCTGCAGCCTGGTGTGGACTATAACGTCAGAAAATGGATCAGTCTGTGACACGGAGCACTAAAGTTGGAAGGCTGAGTTCAGCTTCTTTCATGTTCTCCCTGTGAAAGAAAGAAGGTGAACATGAGCTTGATATGAGAACTATATAAATCATTTGAATTTTATTTATACAAAACTTTTCAAACTAATAGCAATGTTGCACAAAGTGTTTTAAACATTAAAATACAAAAATAAACAATATCTCCCACCCATCATCATCATCATCATTAAAAAAAAAACATTTACGTTTTATGAAGTGAAGAAAGGGCCAATTTAAAAGTTTAATCAGTGCCGACTGACAGTAACATGTTTCACAAGGAAATGTTTTATATCAACAAAAAATGCTTGTAGAAATGTCCCCAAAGCAGCCCAAAGGGTCCAGAAGAAGCTGAACCTAAACCCCAGGTGGAGTTTGGAGGAGCTGGCTGAGAGGAGAGGAGGACTTGAGGAGTCTCTGGGATCATGGTGGACTGGACTCTGTTCTCAGACCAGTTCTGATTCCTCTGTCAGTCTCTGCTGGATGAAGCTCTCCTCTCCACCTCCCAGGAACATGGTCCAGAGTCTGGACAAGCTGCTGCTGCAACATCTGGATCATCAGGAAGCAGCTGATCCTCCATCAACACACACCTTCCTCTTCACCACCACCTGTGTAGAGAAGAAGAAGAGAGCAGATCCATCACTGTTTCCTGACTCTGTCAGTCAGTGATGCAGATCCAGCATAAAGACCTGCAGGGACTTCAGTCCTGTTCAGTCCAGATGTGCAGCAGCTGCTTCCTCTCAGCTCATGTTAACGTGTTAGAGTGAACACACTGAGCTGGAAACTCACAAACAGTCTCAGCTTAGATCTGACAGTTTGATGGACGAGGACCAGAATCTGAACATCTCTGAGTTCTTCAGCTGGAATCTGCTTCATTTGATGGTCACATGATTACATCAGTCCTCTGACTGATCTGATTGGCTGACTGTTTTCTCTCTGTCTTTCTGTCTAATTCTGAAATCTGTTTCTGTTTACCTCTCACAGCTTCACTGAGGAGTTTGAAGGTTCACAGGAAACACTGAGTCTTTGTTCTGATACTGGATTTAAACAATATTACTGAAAGGAACATGAACTGAGTCCAACTGTACTGACCTCAGAGTCTCCAGTCTGAAGTCTGGACTCTTCACAAGATCAGACAGTTCCTTCAGGTCTGAATCCTTCAGGTCGTTGTGACTCAGGTCCAGTTCTCTGAGATGGGAGGGGTTGGACTTCAGAGATGAGACCAGAGAAGAACAGCTGATCTCTGACAAACTGCAGTGACTAAACCGGAGTGAAAAATAAAATATGTGACAGTTCCTGCTTGAAAGCATTCAGTACTTCATCTGTTCAGAGCTGAAGGTTTAGAAAATGAAAGTCAAACAGCTTCACAACAGTCATATTTAGCAAGATTTAATGAGAAAACATTTGACAGAACCTGAACTGACTCATGACTGTCAACATGAATAAAAACTGTGCAAAATTAAAATGTCATTTTCAAATGATTGAAAATCTGTTGTAAAAATTTACTTTGAACCATTTAACAGTTAAATGTCTAAAACCTAAAGAGGATTTTCCCTCATAAATATAAACATGTCTGCAGGTCAGAGTCACCACAACTGTAACATCATATTAATCTGAGAGCAGAAATAAAACATGAGTCTGACCTCAGAGTCTCCAGTCTACAGTGAGGACTCTTCAGAAAACCACACAGATCCTTCAGTCCTGAATCCTGCAGGTCGTTGTGACTCAGGTCCAGTTCTCTGAGATGGGAGGGGTTGGACTTCAGAGCTGAGACCAGAGAAGAACAGCTGATCTCTGACAAACTGCAGCCCTCCAACCTGAGTAAAGAATAAAAGATGTGACTTTAGGAGACAAAGTTCCTGCTTGAAAGTGTTCAATGTTTCATCATCTGTTCTGAGCTGAAGGTTTACAAAGTAGAAGTTTAGAAAATGAAAGTCAAACAGCTGAACCAACAGGAAGCAGCTTCACAACAGTCAAATACAAACAGTGAGAAGATTTAATGAGAAAATGAAACAACACTGTAAAGAACCTGAACTGACTCAAACTGTCAACATTGTGATTTGAACACATCAGAAATAACCAAACAGCAGAGTCAGCCAAACTTTATTTCTATCTCTGATTCTGCCACATATGAACTCCTGTATAACAATCTGAGCTCTGGCAGGTAAGTCCACTCTAAAACCAGTCAAACAGTCTCCAAACAAGCTGCAGAAGTTCTACACAGAAAACCAAACTTATTATTCATGATATATTTGAAGAAATATGAAGAGTTTAATGTTGAAATCATATTTAAATAGGCAGAATCTATTCTGATCTATATCATCATAAATGGATTATAGGGATGGGAGGGGATATCAATCCGTAGAATCCTGAGATTGATATTTACCATATCTGAGTAGATCAGCGAGGCAGACGAAGCAAACATGTTTCCTGCAGCAGAGAGAGGAGGGCAACGGGGCAACTGCTCCCCCAGCAGACCAGCCCTTAGAGCCAATCCTTATCTTAGTGTGGAACCAAACCACTGCAGTTGAATATTCCAAACTGAACCAATAGAGCCATGTTACGTGTGTATGATGCCATAAAGAAAAGATTTTCACATTATGCTGAACATTGTTCCAGAACAGTGCTGGAAGTGGAGACTAATGGAGAACCAAGACAAAACACAAGTGGAGCATTTTAGGCCAAAATCAAGTGTGAGAAGTTGAGCTGTTGTTAATCTTGGGACAGTACTGCTGTCCTACACTGATCAGTATAAATGTCCTGACGTTGGACCAACACATGACATTTAACCCAGCTGTCAGTGTTTTAGCTCAGTCTGCAGGTAGAGCCCTGAACAAGTCTGAACACTGTGCTCATCTGGGAGTTCATACTTTCACTCTGTGTGTAATGTGTGTGTGTGTGCGTGTGCATGTGTGCGTGTGTGTGTGTGTGTGTGTGTGTGTGTGTGTCAGACGATGCTTCTGCTGTCTGGGGATTCTGTGAATATTCTCTTTGTAATACTCAGCATCATAGAGCTATTGGTTATCTTACAGCAGAACACAAATGGACCTCAGTGTTGGCTCTTCATGGTGATTTGGGTTGGGAGCCCTCGAGTATCAGACATAAGAGACAAATGCTCCAGCTGTGGAACAGATCTGTGAAGCTGCCTGATCATAGAATTACTAAAAAGATATTTCATTCTGACACTTTGCATCACCATCCCTGGGCCAGTGAGCTGAAATTAATATTCTATATGAGCAATTTATCTGATATTTTTATTAATAAATGATGTTGTGATATTACAGATAGTATCAACAAATTGTTCCTAAAGCAGAGAGATAAATGGTGTCACACCGTGGTGAGGTTGTCTCATCTTGGTTTTATTGTGTCTTGTCATTTCCTGTTTTTTATTTTGAAATTCCTAACTCTCCTCTCGTTTCAGAACACTTACCCTTCCTCATGTAGCCTGTGCGTCTTCATGATTACCAATTGTCTCCACCAGTTCCCCATTTCCCCCCACAGCTCAAATAGTCTGTCTTCCCCTTGTCCTGTGCCAGTGTGTTGTTGATTCATGCCCCACACCAGCGTTAGGTCCATGCCACAGTCCTCAATTCCTTGTGTAAGCTTTTGGTCCTCGATTGATTGAATTTTTGTTGTAATTTCTATATCTCAGTTTAGCCTTTGTGTTTCCTCTGTATGAGTGACCTTTTGTTTGTAGATCCTTTTTGATAGATTCATGTTCACAGCCTTTGTGTTTTCCTCTATTAAGAGTGATTTTGAGTTTCAGTAACGTTTTATAGAAGTACCTTTTTGATAGCGTAGCGTTAGTAGCGTGAGTGAGTTTTCTTTTGTTTATTAGTCAGGGTTTTCCTCCTTACGGAGTGTTTTTGTTTCCTCCTTTTTGGTTTTTCTAGTGTAGGATTATCAACCTCCTTCGGGAGCGATTTTTGTTTTCTAGTTTACTTAGAACCTAGTGACATCCCCGTAATATGAAAGTTTCATAGCCCTATTTGTTTATCACTCGGTTCTGAGATCATTGCTGCCCAGAATAAAGTCTGTGTCTTGCAAAACCTCTGCGTCTGAGTCCTACCTGAGTCCCGGCCTGACAAATGGTCTCTGGATGTTTGGAGGAAGCCAAAATGAAGATCCTATTGTCTTAATAAGAACACTTACAGTCTGGAACCTTACATTAAGAATAACTGAACTAAAAGACAAAGATCATTATGGACAGTTGTGTTCAGAACACTTAAACAATATTACTGAAAGGAACACGAACTGAGTCCAACTCTACTGACCTCAGAGTATCCAGTCTGAAGTCTGGACTCTTCACAAGATCAGACAGATCCTTCAGTCCTGAATCCTTCAGGTCGTTGTGACTCAGGTCCAGTTCTCTGAGATGGGAGGGGTTGGACTTCAGAGCTGAGACCAGAGAAGAACAGCTGATCTCTGACAAAGTGCAGCCCCACAACCTGAGTAAAGAATAAAAGATGAATTTATAGTTCTACTACCAGCCTTGCTATCACATCTCTAAGTATAACTGAACTAAAAGACAAAGATCATTATGGACAGTTGTGTTCAGGAACACTTCCATTAGTCCCAGAAACAGGGAGCTTTAATGCCACACCTGAGGAAGACCGGATTTGTTCACTATGCAAACTGGATGAAGTAGAAAGATCCATTTTTTGTTTTGTTGTTCTGCATACGAGCACCTCTGAGGTGTTTTTGCTGGCTAAATTGATTATTATTTATGTTGATTTCTTTGATTTGGATGATTCTGAGAAACATAAGTTCCTTTTTAGCAAAGAGACTCATGTGGTAGCTGATTTAATTTCCAAGGCAGAGGAAATACAGCTAAATCTTTGATTTGGTTATTTTTTGTGTTTAAAATATGATATAACATTATGACTTGAGAAAAGCATAATAATGTATGTGTATGTTTATATGCAGATATGAGCGTTTATGTTGTTACAACAGCCACTGTATGATTAAATACATGTCTTATAAACCCATGTGGGTTGGGCCTTTTTATGAAATGACACGCAAACAAATAAACGAAATAAACAGCAGACTAAAATCTGCATATTAACATACATTCAATAATATATGATGTCCCCTTTCAGAAATAAAAAACATTGATTGATAAACTATTTCTAATTCCAATGTCATTTTCAAATGATTAAAATTCAGTTTTCCAAAGTTATTTTCAACCATTTAACAGTTTAAATGTTTACATTTTCCCTCATAAATAGAAACCTGTCTGCAGGTCAGAGTCACCTCAACTGTAACATCATATTAATCTGAGAGCAGAAATAAAACATGAGTCTGACCTCAGAGTCTCCAGTCTACAATGAGGACTCTTCAGAAAACCACACAGATCCTTCAGTCCTGAATCCTTCAGGTAGTTCTGACTCAGGTCCAGTTCTCTGAGATGGGAGGGGTTGGACTTCAGAGCTGAGACCAGAGAAGAACAGCTGATCTTTGACAACTTACAGTTCTCCAACCTGAGTAAAGAATAAAAGATGAAGATCAAATCATTGATCATCAATCAGAAATGTCCTCATCAATGATCAATGGTCACCATCATGTCTCAACACACATCATCCAACAACAGCACAACATTCAAACTACAGCAGGTCCAGTCAGTGAACTGACCTCAGAGTCTCCAGTCCACAGTTTGGACTCTCCAGTCCAGCACACACCAGCTTCAGTCCTGAATCCTTTATTTGGTTCTGACTCAGGTCCAGGTCTCTCAGATGGGAGGGGTTGGACTTTAGAGCTGAGGCCACAAAGTCACACTCAGTCTCTAAGAGTCCACAACCAACAAGTCTGTGTTGACACACATTACACAACATGTCACTGTGACAGAGGAAACTACATATTCGTCTGGAGGGTTTGAGGACTAAAGACTCTGAGACTTCAGTCTCTCTCTCACACCGTCAGAGTTTCAATCATTTTTCCAGTGAAGAGACAAAATGTGGTCATTTGGTCTTCCATCAGGTCCTCAGTCTGTCAGGGACCTGACCCAGGTCTGTCTCCTCTGAGGGAACATGAGGCCATGTTGACCTGAAAACATTTGACTGTCTACTGTTTTGATTTTCACTGAGTTGAGATCAGTGAACAGTGAAGCTGTGAAGATGATCAGTCACTGATACCTGCTGATGTCATCAGTCTTCAGGATTTCCACTAGAAACACAACTAAGTGAATATTTATCTCTGGCAGCATTTGAATCATCTGAAAACAAACAGCTGACAGTGAAACACCATCTGAATCAGATTTGACTTAAAAACATCTTCACTAAGAAGGATGGATGAGAATGAGAGTGGACTCACCGAGCCTTCCTGCAGTTCTTCACAGCTGGGATCAGTCTCCGTCGTCCCTCCTTTGATGTGTTGTACTTCTTCAGGTCAAACTCATCCAGAACTTCCTCTGACATCTGTAGCATGTAGGCCAGACCTGAGCAGTGGATCTCGGAGAGTTTCTTCTCTGATCTTGTCTCTGACTTCAGGAACTCCTGGATCTCCTGATAAACTGAGTGATCCTTCAGCTCCATCAGACAGTGGAAGATGTTGATGCTTCTGTCAGGAGACATTTTCATCATCTTCTTCTTCAGGTTATTGATGGCTCTCTGGATGGTCTCTGGTTTGGTTTCTGTCTGACCCAGCAGACCTCTTAAGGCTCTCTGGTTGTACTGCAGAGAGAGACCATGAAAGAAGCGGACAAACAGGTCCAAGTGACCATTTTTATTTCTGAGGGATTTCTCCAGGACTGCCATCAGAAAGTCCTCCGGGGCTGAATCTTGCTGTTTTTTTCCCAGGAAGTTGTCCAGGACCTCCTTGTTCCTGTTGGTGTGACAGTGGAACATGTAGACTGCAGCCAGAAACTCCTGAACACTCAGATGAACAAAGCAGTAGACTGTTTTCTGGAAGATCACACTCTCTGTTTTGAAGATCTCAGTACAGAGTCCTGAGTACACTGAGGCCTCTGTGACATCAAGACCACACTGCTCCAGGTCTTCTTGGTAGAACATGATGTTCCCTTTCTCCAGATGTTCAAACGCCAGCCTCCCCAGCTTCAGAAGAACTTCCCCGTCAGCCTCCATCAGCTCCTGTGGACTTGTCTCATGTCCCTCATGGTACTTGATCCTCTTCCTCCTGGTCTGGACCAGCAGGAAGTGTGAGTACAGGTCAGTCATGGTCTGAGGCAGCTCTCCTTGCTGGTCTGTAGTCAACATGTGCTCCAGAACTGTAGCGATGATCCAGCAGAAAACTGGGACTTGACACATGATGTGAAGGCTCTTGGACTTCTTGATGTGTGAGATGATTCTGTTGGACAGCTCTTCATCCCTGGACCTCCTCCTGAAGTACTCCTCCTGCTGGGCGTCAGTGAAGCCTCGGACTTCTGTTAGCCTGTCAACACATGAAGGAGGGATCTGACTGGCTGCTGCAGGTCTGGAAGTGATCCAGAACAGAGCCGAGGGAAGCAGATTCCCCTGGATGAGGTTTGTCAGCAGCAGGTGGACCGATGACTCCTGTGTGACGTCAGACACGACCTCCCTGTTGGTGAAGTCCAGTGAAAGTCTGCTTTCATCCAGGCCGTCCAGGATGAACAGAACTTTACAGGCAGCCAGCTGCTCTGCTGTGACCTTCTGTAATGTTGGATAGAAAACATTAAGCAGCCTGAGAAGACTGTACTGCTGATCTCTGATCAGGTTCAGCTCCCTGAATGAAAGCAGAACCAGCAGACTGACATCCTGGTTCTCCAAGCCCTCTGCCCAGTCCAGACTGAACTTCTGCACAGAGAAAGTTTTTCCAACTCCAGCGACGCCGTTGGTCAGAACCAGTCTGATGGGACTCTGCTGGTCAGGTGAGACTCTAAAGATGTGGTGACATTTGATTGGAGCATCATGGAGGCTCTTCTTATTAGAAGTTGTCTCCAGCTGCCTCACCTCATGTTGGGTATTAACCTCTTCACTCTGTCCCTCTGTGATGTAGAGCTCAGTGTAGATCCTGTTGAGGAGGGTTCCACTTCCTGTTCCTGTTCCTTCAGTCACATGTTGACATCTGGTCCTCAGACTGATCTTATGTTGATCTAAAACCTCCTGTAGAACACGATCTGCTGACAGAGAAGAGACAACGTCAGACTGAAGACAGAGAGTCTGAGGATCTGATGAAAAAGTCATAAGTTCAGTCTCACTCTGTTCAGGGCTGGTCTTTAGACCTGGTCTGGTTCTGGATCTTTGTCCACACTGGGGACAGGAGGAGTCTCCTGAAGAAGCAGACTGGTCCCAGTGTGAGGTGCAGCACTGTCTGCAGACCCAGTGTCCACAGCTGGTAGAGACTGGATCCTTCAGGACGTCCTGACACAGAGCACAGTGGGACGGCTGCTCCTCTTCAGAGACATGTCTTTCCCCCGTCCTGTCTCTGTGAAAACATTTCTTTATAACTGACATGATCTGACTGATGTAATAAAATGTTTGGGCAGAAAAAAAACATGAGTAGTTTCTGGTGATAAAACCCAGAAGATCCATCTCAGTGTCTTCCTGAATCTGCATGAATGATTCAGGATCATGAATATTAATCTGTGAACAGATTTTCATTCTCATCTTCATCTTCATCTTCAGTCTCTTACTCTGTCTCTGAGGGTTCAGGTTCGTTATTGAAGGCTAGAGGACTAAAGTCTTTGGACCAGTCAGACTTCAGAGACAGGCAGGTTGATCCTGGAGACTCTGGTCTGGCCCCCTCTTCCTCATCACAGTCCAACATCTTCAGGACGGTGTCAGTCTGAGAGGGAAACATGCTCTGGCTGACAGACGACAAAGAAGAAACAGGAAAAGCGGTTTGTTCCAAAGCTACACACCAAAAAACACCAGGTAAATACAAACACACACAGACCTTCATCTTCATGAAAGAATCAGGCTGTCACATTGAATCAAATTGTCGATGGGGAGAACAGGAAGTACCTCACTTCACTGTGTGTCCTAATTTTGTCTCAGTGTCATTTTGTGGACAGAGCTTCATTCAGACTCTTCTTCCTCCACTGTGGACAGAACATGTAACTGACAGGGATGGGAAATATTTCTAATACATGTATTTTAAATACAAACACTATTTTGTAACTTGTATTTGGAGATATTTCAGTGTTGTGTATTTTTGTGTTTTCAAAATACGTTTTTGTGAAACACTGTGATGAAATGATCTATGTATTTATCTTTCTATCTATCTATAAAGAACAACATTTCTGTTTGTCTGTCTGAGGCCCCCTTGTATGGTCATACACCTGTGATACCGTTCTCTGCCAAATGCGATTTTGGCACTCTTTCACACTACGGGCACGCACACTTCATGTACTCATCACAACACAAAATGCATGGTGCTGCAGATTAGACTGAGTCCTGGGTATTTGGTGTTTTGTCCGGGCCTGTCAAGGAAGTTGTTTCACAGCAAGATGAGCAACAAAATTAGATAGTTTAATTTTTGTAACACATTTATTTTCAACCATGAATCCTTTAGCATTTTTCTGTTCAGTCTAACATTCTGAGCTTTTTGTTTTTTTTTTCGTAACCTAACTCTCGACAATCTCTATGATTTTTGCCAGCGCACAAAGAAACACGTTCTTGTCATGTTACACGGTTTCTTTTTGTTTCATGTAGCCTACATAGGAGTTTTGTATCTCAATATCAATATCTGCGCTGCTGCCCTTCTCCGTCACCTGTAGTCAGCTAGTTCTGGCTCATAATGTTGGCCATTTTAATCTATTTTCTGAGGAATGTACCCACATAATGTTCTGCTGTTGACTGTATTTAGGCTACAAAAAGCTACAAGCATGCAACATGCCTCAAATTCGTTCTCCCTCAGATTTGGATTAAGAACATGATTGGAGGGAAAGTCAGGAGTAGCAGAGACCAGTGAGGAGAAATGAGTGAGAAAATGGAAGGTGATGAGGAGAGCAGGTAAGACAGTTAAACTGGTGTAAGCTTGTATGTTGGACTCTTGACACATTTGCAGCTGTGTAGCAGTTTTAATGGTAGTACAGGAAAAAATAAAGAATTTATGCATGCTGATTCTAAATATTTTGTTTACTAAGCCTCAGGAATTATGAACTTTGAGTCAGCTATTTATCAATATACATAGCAAATACACTACAGATGAAGAGTGTAGAAAAATATTATATATAAAATATGATATTTCCATAAAACCTCTGCGGTTGATCACTTACAGCAAGATTATATTTGTGTGGGCTTATTGTTTGGGGTAAATATGTCAATTATGCAGCAGTGAGAGTCATGTTTAAAATTCATGTTATATTTTGTTTTGAGGAGTCAGAGTTCAATGTATTAACAGATTACTATTATCACACCACGAAAAGGAAACAGCTCTTTTCTCATATTCTGATCCAGAAAACTTTTTTCTCAGTACCTGAGAAACCAATACTTGCTTGTATTTGGTAAAATATTCAGAATAATGTGACTGTCTTTCTTATTTTTGCATTTACATTGACAGAGGTTGAGCAAACACCAGTTTCAGGTGGGTACAAAATCATACAATTGTGATGCATCTCACCATAAGTTTGCTCGTGATGGTGTTTAATAACTGAAAAGGTTAAATACCAGCTAGATTCATAGTTGGCAATCTATTAAACTAGGAGAATAAATAAGAGTACTTTAGGAAGTGGTCCTTGAGCCTGAGTTACCTGACATTTGTCAGGACAGAGGTTTATATTGGAATGTCTCTAACATGAGGGGTAAGCAAGTCTAATCTATTGAATGATTAGTTTTTCCAGGTAGTGTACAAGTGAAGGGATGTATGAAAAAGGCTATTAGTGTGTGTGTTTCCTCTGTTGTGGGTGTAATTTTGACTCATATTTTCTTCTTCAGTTTTAGACATGTAACTCTCTGTTACACGGTTGACGGCGCATCCAAACCAAAGGACCGATTTAAGATGAAGTAGCAGGAAGACGCTGAGTCTCCATTTCAACTTGTGTCCAAAGTGTGGACTTCAAACTTTATTAATTTTTTAACCTGGCTGATAGGCCAAGCAATAAATCTATGTCATGCTCTTTCCTGAATATTGTTGACTCGTTTCGTGCAGCAGAACGGTAAAAACAGGAAAGCACTCACAAGCAGTACTCTATGGTGATAAAACCCTGAAGATTCATCTCAGTGTCTTCCTGTATCTGCACTAATGATTCAGGATCATTCATATTAATCTATGAACAGGTTTTTCTTCTCATCTTCACAGTCTCTTACTTTGTCTCTGAGGGTCCAGGTCCATTACTGAAGTCTGGAGGAAAAAACTCTTTGGACCGGTCAGACTTCAGAGACAGACAGGTTGATCCTGCAGACTCTGGTCTGGCCTCCTCTTCCTCATCACAGTTCATCATCTTCAGGACGGAGTCGGTCTGAGAGGGAAACACTTTCTGACTGACAGAAGACAAAGAAGAAACAGTTTGTTCCAAAGCTACACACCAAAAAATACCAGGCAAATCCAAACACACACAGACCTTCATCTTCAGTCAGACAGAAAAATAAAGTCCCGGTCAGTTTTGTTGGTTTCATTATAGGTTTCATGTGCATTTTGACCTAACCCTAACCCTGATTATATCTGTGTGTTACTAACAGCCATCACTTTTGTGAATTTCTGACTTTTTCAATAATGGTGCCATTAAGGAAAAGTTCCCAAGTGTGGGAATTTTTGAGTTGTTGCCATTGAATAAAAAATAAGTTGACCCAGTGTTTATTTAAATAAAATACAGTACCACATCATCCAGGGGTGCCTTTCATAACGACAGCAAACAAAAAGAAGGTAAGACGAATATTATGAGGGCAATAACACAACAAAGAAAGGCCCTTCTGCTGTGGAAAAATTACTAGTCCTGAATAAAAACACGAGTTAGATAAGCACACACCTCCAGTACACCAAGCACATTACCAAAGAAAAATATCCAGGTAACCAGACAGATTAAAAAAAAAAAAAAAAAGAAGAAGAGGGTACCAAGTCAATCACCCCTACTGCCTCGCTGCATTATGTAAATATTTTCCCTGTCCAGTCTGTCAGTTAGAATCAATTCTGACAAACCTATTTCAAAATACAGTTTTTTTTGCCTTATTTTATGCTTCACACATGCAGATAAAGCGCAACTAAAAATTGGAAAGGTGTCTGTTACCCTAATCTTTTTTTTTTGGTTGGGCCTCCTGTTAAACAGTGGAATCCAGAGAAATGTGTTAAAAACGGGATTCTCAAAAGAAAATAAGATGATTGCACAGCCTATCCAAAAAAAAAACAAAACATGACAATCAACCAGGAGTACCAGTCAATATGGGATCAATTTTGACTGCATGCCAATGTATGAGCGTAGCCACATTATTCTTTGGTTGTTATTATGTTTTATATTACAGAGGTTGTGATTTTTGTTCATAGTTCAAGCCATTTTGGTGTGTTTAAAATATGATCAGTTTTTGGCTTTCCATTGAATTCAAATTGTGAAAAGCACGGTTGTGTTTCATATTGTGGTGTTCAGCAATGTTTGTATATATCAGTTAGATGGACCAAAACAAAACCATTAAATGTAAAGCCGGGAAGTACTGTGATACTTGGAACAACAGTAAGCACGTTTACTTGACACCTAAAAAACTACAGCGTCTGTCTGACCAAAACTGGACTTTTAAAGTACATGTAAACACCGTCGGACTGAAGCTGGAGGAGGTGATCTGCACAGGTGCTTAAGTTTCACACCAAGCTATGACCTGGAAGTTGAATGGCATTTAAAACATAAAAAGAAACATAGTCATGCCAGTTTACCTCTGAGTTGCTAACTTGCTGGCTCACCGATCTTTGCTTCTTTCCACCTCTGTTGTGGTCTGTGACGTCATAACTCAATCGGTAGTGACCCATTACCCCCAAGCTGAAAGAGTGCACATCGCCACCTATCGTAGCGGAGGCGACATGATTTCAACAAATAAATCGATTTCAATCCTGTGCATTTATACTGGGACCAGGACAGAAGTCCGATGAGATGGCTTTATCGAGCTATAACCACAGCTCGACTTAACTGTGCATGTAAACGTGCTTACTAACACCCTCGAATCCGAACATGGTGAGTCATTTTTCTTTGTAGCAGTAGAGAGAGAGTGGAGAGCCTTTTTAATGTGGCTCTCCACCAGCATTAGTTGCAGTCATGTCATCATTTAGAGGAGTGATAGCCTATTTCAATGACAAAAAAAAGCAAGGATCAAAAGAAAACACAACGCTATTGTCAATAAATTATCCAAATTAAGCGATGATGCCATTTTGCAACTTTTAAGACATCCAATAGCTACTTTCCTTCCTCAGGCGTTGGCAACACTATAGTAACAATATAACAAGAAATTTCTCCAAACCAGAATGTGATCGGGGTGACTTTTGAACACAGGAAATAAATCACAAACTCATCCTGACAGCAGCCCCCTGAAGCACTCTCAAAGTTTCTGCAAAGGAATTTTCTAGTTGAAAAGTCCAAGACCAATAATAATAATAATAATAATATTAATAATATCTCCACATGCTGGTTGACCTCTCTATTAAAACAAACTAACAAACCAGCAGCAGCAAACGTTCAGCAGTAAACAATGTAAGTGACATTGAGAGTGAATAATGAAGAAACACACGACATTTTGCATATCTGAAAGCAGCCAATCAGCATCCAGAAAAGTTCTCCTGTGCAGTCAAACAGTCAAACAACACAATGTGATCACAGTGATCCTGTTTACATATTTACAGATTCTCACCTGCTGAACTCACTTCAGGGAGACTTTCTGACACTTTCCAGCTTCATGTGAGGAGAAGAAGCTGCTTGTTCTCCCTCATCAGTCCTGGTGTCTGTTTGAGCTGAGGAAAAGTTACACCCTCATAACTTCAGAGTCCAAAGTATGACACAACATCAGATTTAAAACCGCTCCAACCTGTTTTTGAAACTGCTGTAAAAAGGCTAAATGACTCCAGACTATGTGGAATATGGCCCGGGATTGAATAAAGAATAATGCCTTACATCCTTACATGTAATTTATTGATCCCAGAGTAGGAAATTCTCATGTCACAGCAGCAAGACTCGCTGTACAGTATGTAACAGGATACTAATAATAACAAAATATCAAATATATACAATATAATAAAAACTATAAACATACAATAACTACACAAACTATAAGAATACAATGACACATAAGGTGCTATAAGTAGCAGTTTGTTTTGTTTTTATATATCAGAGATGTGATTTTTCTCTGTCAGACAGATGAGAGTTATTGTACAGTGTGAGGGAATGTGGCAGGAATGATTTCCTGTATCTGCCTCTTCGACAGCGAAACTCTAACAGTCTGTTGCTTATGTGTTGGTTATATGTCAGGTTAAGAGGTCAGACACAGAGAGGATCAAATCCAGACAAACAGTCTGGAAATGAACATGAGACGCTAAAGATAATCTATCAGAAAATGAGTGGAATGAGATGGTAGAACTGATTAGGTGGGTGCAGCAGGTGAGTGGAAAATTGCTGGCAGGTTGGAGTGGGCGGATCGATCCACATATCAACAGTATTGATACCAAGGTCAGCATCAGTACTGGATCAATACTAGTGTGATGAAATTGATGTTTTTGTTGCAGTCTCTCTTTTATACATTAAACACATGACTTGAATTTCCTCACAGAGTGTGTGTGAGTGCAGCTTCTCTCTCAGTCCTAATGTGCATACAACGCTCCTCCCTCACTCCACTCAGGCTCACTTGGCACGCCACAACTCTCTAAGTTTTGCTGGGTAAGAGACAGGTATGATCAAAACAAGGCAAACCGTGCATAAATGAATGCAACAAACACGAGATATAATCTGTCAGAAAATTAGTGGAATGAGATGGTTGTACTGATTAGGTGGGTTCAGCAGACAGGTAGAGCTGGGCAGGTGAGAAAAGAAGAAAACCAGTGCAGTGTGACGTCTTTGTGTTGATTCTATCATAGCGTGCATTTATGACCTTTCCCATGGCAGAACTAACACAGACTAACAGCTTTCAGTTCATGATACGCAGACAACAAACAATATGAAAAGAACGTTTTAATACCATTAACGAAATTAAATTGAAACAACTAACAGCAGGTGGTATAAATAAACCCACTGGCTTGACATGGCTCGGTTCTGGAGCGTCCCCTGCAACCAGACCAGTTCAGCCACACTGACAGTTTTGTGACTGTTTTTGGGAGGAGGGAGAGGACGGAGCTCCCAGCAGTACCTGCTGCTGCTGCTGCTGATTGAGAACTGCAGAACGATGTGTACTTTCACGAGTTTGATTCCCGGCCAATGCAATGTTTCTTTTTCCCCCAACTTTTTAAAACAGAGCTGCTCTACATGAAAAGCAGCACTGACAGGTCTCCTCCATCTCACTCTTACTTAAGATGACTTCCAGGCCTAGATGTTGCAGTCTCATTATATGAAAGCTGTGAGTTTGACCCTCACATGGGGTTCACCTGTGCTCATCTGTTCCCCTCACACAGGAAAAGTACCCGGAAGGGACCAGCTTTATTTAAGAGCACAAACAACTAACCCTAACCCAACTAAATAAAATGTACCGCAACCTAAGAACACTAAAAAAAGAATAACTTGCATAAACTCACATACCTGCATTGTGGAGAAGAAACATTCACAGGTGTTGACAGGTTTTTCTCCTACATGCCCTCTGTGCTCTGTAACACCATGAACACAGTCACTACATGGCTCCTGTTAGCATCCAGTCTCAATAGCACACTCTGGCGTTATAAGCTAAGGAGCAGCCGAGCAACTCATGCTTCTCCACTTCTCCTCTAATTGGCGAGATTATGCATGAAAATAACAAAATATATAGTTTTACAATTTAACTCTGTGTTTACATCAACTTTTTAAGTATTTTTTACTAACTTAGTTCAATTTACACAACAAAAACGATAAAAAAAAATACAAAGAGCATCAGAAATGCGTAATTTTCTGGAAGGAGAGTCGCGAGCAAGAGGAAGTAATATGCAGCGCAAGACGGTAAATGGAGATTACAAAATAAAATATACATTCTACTTCCGGTGATTCGCAGACCTCCCTCCCGGCATTTGTGTACGTTTTAAACCTTAACATCAACATCTGTAACTGTAAATTCCTGCCTACAATATTAACACTCAAAAGAATAAAAGAAAGCATGACCAAAAAAAAAATACTGTCCTTCAAAATAAGAGTGTGCGCTTCACTGCCATGTTGTTTGTCTCTGAAACCACGTCTGTGTCGGTCAACACGTGTGCTCCTCACAGTTTTGTGTCACTTCCTCAAAGGTTTGAAGTGATGTGTGAGTCTGAAGCGCTGCTGCCTTTTGTGACGTCACTGCCATAAAGGTTAAAAGTCCGATCAGGAAGTGTGTCCCTCGCCGGGTGCGGTGGCGCGCGCCTGTAATCCAAGTTCCCGGGAGGCTGAGGCTGGAGGAGCGTTTGAGCTCAGGAGCTCTGGGCTGCAGCGGACTATGTCGATCGGGTGTCCGCACTAAGTTCGGTATCGATATGGTGCTCCGGGGGGAGCCCGGGATCACCAGGTCGTCTAAGGAGGGGTGCACCGGCCCAGGTCGGACACGGAGCAGGTCAAAGCCCCCGTGCCGCTCAGTAGTGGGATCGCGCCCGTGAATAGACGCTGTAGTTCAGCCTGAGTAAAACAGCGGGACCCAGTCTTTATGCTGCTACTATACACACAACACGACCTTTATTTTCACTGAAATCCTCCACAAACTGAAGGACTCTCCACCTGGAGCAGAGGACCAGACATCAACAAAATCTGACTTCATTCATTTTAACATTAGAAAAAAGCTGCAGCTGCCACCAGATCAGGAATTTAAAATGAACAGATTAAAATAGAATTCAAATGTGTTTTATATTTTACTAACTGTAGCAGTGAGCAATAAAGGCATAAACAACAAAATAAAGGAATATTATGTTGTTGGATGACAATTGTGGTGTGCAAAACCATGGACACTATCAACATTTCCTCCTTCCAGGGCTTGTTGCTGTACAGGTATGATTCCCACTCAGGGTGCAAGAGTTCCCAGTTTCAAATCCTGAACGAGCCCCTCATATGACATTTTGAATGAATTTGCTTTAACTCTTTATGAATGTCATCTTCTATGGCAGATACAGTTTTCCAGCCCATTAATGTTGTTCACCCCTCTCCCCTCGTTTATCGTTGTTCTTTATTGCTCAATCATTTCTGACAAGGATTAATTTTCAAGTCCCACCTGCCCCCCAAAAAAATGCCAATGAAATACACCAACCTGACAATTTTCAAATGTAATGAAGTAACATCAAGTAACATGATGTTCTATCTGTCACCAACTTAAGTGGTCCATGTCATAAAGTTTTTTATCTGTTCTGATGATGATTGGAAATGTCTGTTTATTGTTTATCACTTGTTAGGATCCCCGTTAGCTGTCACTGAGGCAGCAGCTACTCTTCCTGGGGTCCAAATGAAAATGCACATCTGCAGTCAAACAGGTTCAGGTAGATGCAGAGTCCTACATTAAAACAAACCACAACAACAACCTCAACTGCAGTATACACATTACACTTCCATTACCAGATCCTCTGTATATAGATGTATGTCAGAGTGGTTCTGTGGCTTAGCTGGTCAAAGTGTCTGTCTAGTATACAAGAGCTCCTGGGTTCAAGTCCCAGCAGTGCATTGCTTCTGAACGTTACATGTTGTTGATATAACAAGCTGGCAGCTGAACCTTTTCTTGCCTGGACAAGCACTGAGCGAGGTGCCGTATTCCACCCTGAACAGTAAATGTTTCAGCTGTGTGCTGTACCTATGATACTTACATTGAGGTAACTCATCTGTACATGTGAGCCATGAAAGCCAGCACGTACTTTGGCCTGTGAGCTGTGAAGCATCAGACACAAAAACACACAAAGACAACACATGATGCCCTGAGAGACGATACCTGAGCAGGAGAACTAGTCACTGCATGTACAGCTGCTTCTTATCTGGAGTTTTTTTCTGTCATCTATAATAAAGTAGAAAAGAGACACAGCTCCACAGTAACAGAGGTGTGCTGCTGTAACGCTGAGTGCTGGATTCATGTTCAGTTTATGGTTTTAGGCTGTAACAGGAACTGCTTATCATGTCTCTGTGGCGCAATCGGTCAGCGCGTTCGGCTGTTAACTGAAAGGATGGTGGTTGGAGCCCACCCAGGGACGATCTTTGTTTAATTCACTGGTATTATAGTTCACACATGGAAGACCGGAGGATCTTTAAGTTGATGCTCAGTTATCTCCATCTACTGGACAGATGGTAGAAGTTGATTCCTGAAAAGAGGAAGTGACTTTTCCTCAGATCAAACTGTTGAAGGAGAACGAGCAGCTTCTTCTCTTCACATGTTTCCTCACTGACTCAAATAGATGCAGAATGTCATTTATCACTTTCTCCAGTAATGTGTACAGTTGTCACTGTGCTGCTCCTGACTCAGTGATGCTGTTGAATGCTTATAGGGCCGCCGTTCTTAAAGTGTGGGCTCTATAATAAGCTATAATTATCCTAAATGTTGCTCCTTTTGTGTCTCACAGAGATCCTGCCTGTTTGGGAGAGCGTTACATTAAAGATTTAAAGGTCCCTGTTTCAATCCTGGGTTTCAGCAGCTGTTGTGGGTCCTTTTGTTCGCTCCCCCAAATGAGCTATTTCAGCACAGCAAACAGTAGAAATTACTTCTCATTATTGCTTCCATGACCTGGAAGTGGAACTAAAGGTGTGTCCCTATCACCGGCCTTGATAATGATAACTGAGCACCAGTGAGTGCTCTCCTCCTCTTAGAGTCCTAACAACAGCACTCAGCTGTGTCTCTCCCCAAATGGGAAACTTGGTCCATAAGAGGAAGTAAATGTTGCTGGCAGGATTCAAACCTGCGCGGGGAAACCCCAATGGATTTCTAGTCCATCGCCTTAACCACTCGGCCACAACAACCATGCGCAGCAATGCTCCTGTGACTCAGCATTTTCCAGCCTGGATAGTTTCCTCCTCAAAGGACAGGGCACCTTCTTGTTGTGATTGATGCCCACATTCTCCACAAGACTTCAGCTCTTTGGAGCTACAGCAACAAGTGAACTAAACACAGCAGGTCTCTGGGTGGGCTTTGGAGGCTTTTGGTAAACAGTAGCAGGACTGTTGTTGTGTACGGAGCTTTGACTGTTACCAAACTGTTACCTTAACAGGTGAAGGTTGATTCTGATGGAATGAACTGTTTCTACACAAGCTGCATGAATGTGACACAGAGCTCATGTTTAAAGTATTTTTCTTCAGTACTCTTATTGTGTATGGAGCTCTGACTGTTGACATAAGTGCAGGTGACCTAAATTCAGCAGCATCATCAATGTCCTCATCTCATCCAAAAGGCTTCATCAGACAGATCGGTGTTGCAGGAGCTCAGAAGCTATCTGGTTAGCTAATGCTGCCAGACCATGCAGGGGATGTAGGTCAGTGGTAGAAGATGCACTTCCCATGTATAAGTGTCTATCTACAACATCTTACATTATAAATGAGGCACTGCTGGGATTTGAACCCAGGATCTCCTGTTTACGAGACAGGCGCTTTGACCAACTAAGCCACAGCACCACGCGTTCTGTGATGTCGCAAAGGTTCTAATGACATCAAAGAGATCAAAGACTCCTCCCACTTTTTTGGTGGGAGAAAGAAAAGCAGCTTCTGTCAGAAGTGGAATTTGAACCCACGCCTCCAGGGGAGACTGCCACCTGAACACAGCGCCTTAGACCGCTCGGCCATTCTGACAACAGATGCTAAAAAATGAACCGAAAAATTTGCTGAAAATTAGCCCATCAAAGTGAGTCCACAATACACAATGACTGCTCAAAATTCGCACTTCTCACATGTGTAGAGCGTTTCACTGGTAAGATACAGGTTCCATCGAGATTTGAACTCGGATCGCTGGATTCAGAGTCCAGAGTGCTAACCATTACACCATGGAACCCTGCTGGCATGTGTTTACGCAGATGTGAATGGAATTTTAGTCCTTTAAAAGCGTGGGCAGTCAAAGGTCGACCAAAATACCTTTGTCCCAAAACCTTACAGCAGTAGAGGTGAAAGAAAATCTGTCATTTCACACAGTGAAGGTTCCAATGTGAATAGATGGCAGGAGTCACGGTTGTTAGTCACATACAGGAGGGGATCATCTGCATAGCAGTGAAAATTTGTTCCAGTTTTGTTGTTGCTTCTGTCTGCAGAACTCAAAGGTATAAGCAATTAAAAAAAAAAAGAATAATGAATAAACAATTATCAAATACAATGAACCGAATTCTATTGACTTTTAGGACATTTGATTTGGGTTGTTGTTGGTTCTTGTGAACTTTGTGATAATCCCTGCAGGTTAGATTTATGAAAGTTGTCATGTTTTTGATTTTGATGATGTTCCTTTTGGCAACGGTCTGTTCCCCTGAGGTTCGTCTGTGCTGTGCAGGGTGCCCCCGACGTGCGCTGACGTGCGTGCCTGCTGCACCAACGAGGCCTGGAACCCAGAGAAAGTAAAAGAGTGAGATGGAGGAGAGCTGTCAGTGTTTCAGTATAAACATACATCATACAGCCCTGACCACTGTTGTATCCAGGCAGAGCTGACTGATTCTGACAATGGGACCTTAAACTGGCCTAATGGAGAAGGTGTCTGATCAGAAGACTGAGGGTTTGAGTCCCTTCGTGGTTGGGCAGTTATGTATTACAGGTTATACCATATTTAATGGTTCTGGTGAAACCAAAGTAGAGGAAAGGGGCAGTGCAACTGCCGTAACATCAACATGTAGCGGCAGTAATCAGTTTAAAAGCAAAGTACGTCTCTGGGTGGGCTCGAACCACCATCCTTTCGGTTAACAGCCGAATGCGCTGACCGATTGCGCCACAGAGACACATTGAGTGGGGTGGAGCCCACACTTTAAGAACGGCGGCCCTATAAGCATCCAACAGCATCACTGAGTCAGGAGCAGCACAGTGACAACTGTACACATTACTGGAGGAAGAGATAAATGACATTCTCCATGTTGTGAAGTTGTGAAGTTCTGTCTCCTCAGTATCTACAGATCAGTTCATTTCTCTCCACTTCAGAGCACCGGAAGTCAGCTCGGACGCTTCTGAATCATGGGACTATTTCCCATTCTTTTCACAGTGTAGCTGAAAGATAAATTTTTCTAACCGATGGAACATAATGCTGTTGCTGATGAATCGTCCTGATTGGTGGTTTTTCTGTCATTTCTGTCTGTCTGTCTCGCTCTGTCTTGGTTTTTTTATTGGCTTTATGTTGCTCCTTGTCGTCAAGGAGGTCAAGTATCTCAGGTCTTGTTCACGAGTAATGGAACTCTGTTGCTTTGGTTGAAGACAGATGGATGGATGCAGACAAGGTAAGTTCCATTACTGTGAATAATGTAGAGAAAAGACTAACCTTCCTCTGGCAAAAGCTAAACTGCAAGGGCCGTGAATCGAACCCAGGTCAACTGCTTGGAAAGCAGCTATGCTCACCACTATACCACCATTGCATGTGAAGGTGCAAAATCACAGTCCTTTTTTAATGAAACTGGTTATGGGAACTCATGTGGCTGGATTTATGACCGAACATGAGCAACGTAGACAACGGCTTTTATTTTGAAATGATTTTTTGCGATTTTTTTTTTTTTTTTTGGAGGATGTTTCGTGTCTCTAGCAGCCCGGCTAGCTCAGTCGGTAGAGCATGAGACTCTTAATCTCAGGGTCGTGGGTTCGAGCCCCACGTTGGGCGATAAGCAGTTTTTTGGGTTTTTTTTTAGACCCAAAGTTACACTTCCAATATTCTGCCTCGTCTTTCAACCACACCACAACCACATGAAATATTGTGAGGTTGAATGCTGCATGCTGACTGGTTGTGTGTCCAAATGGCTTCAAAGACATCTTTCTGCCATTCACTCCTCCAAACCTTTGGACACAGCTTTGAGCTTTCTCACAGGTGTCATTATTTCAGTGAAGATGTATGTATGGATGTATTCCCCCTGAATCCTGCGATTCACAGCTTCCACCAAATGGAGCCAAATAAGACACAAAACTTATTTTGATGTGAGTCTGAAGAGCTGCTGCCTTTGATACATCACTTGATGATGTCACAGTACTCACAGAATGAAACTCCTCCTTTGAAGCTGCTTCAAAGAATTTCCAAAATCACATGTGATTCAGATGTAAACACAAAGGCTGCCCCACTGTCACCATTCAGAGCAGCTGAGAAGCTTATTGATCATTCATTGATTATTAATGATCAGCTCAGAACCAAACAGTGTATCTGAAGCACAGGAAAGAGTTCTGCTCTCCAACACTGTGATCCCTCAATTACAGCTCCACTGGAGCCTGTGACGTGTCCCTCCTTCATTATTAACGCTGGAGATGCCGGGGATTGAACCCCGGGCCTCGAACCCTGGGCCTCATACATGCAAAGCATGCACTCTCCCACTGAGCTATATCCCCTGCATGGTGTGGTAGCTTTGGCAGTTTTAGCAGCTTTAGCTAACCAGACAGCTTCTGAGCTCCTGCGAAAGCTAAAACACCAATTTCCCTTCTCCACAGCACAGCATGAGCCACAAAGTTACTGTTGCTTCACTTTACAAGATACTGCCAATAACACAACCAGCCAACCTCACACAGCTCCATATCATAAGGATTAGCTCTCCTGACGACTGCAAGGCAACAGCTGGGCTTGTCCAGCAAAGGAGATGCTCATTCTGTGATGTCATAAAGGGTTTAATGACATCACAGAGATCAAAGACTCCTCCCATTTTTTCTCATGAACTCCACCATAGAGCGCTCACTGTTAATGAAGCTCAAAAGGCAATCATGGTGCTGCCATCACTTCCTGTATTACAGCTTTTTCTTGCAGTCTCTGGACCAGAGAAACAGCAGTTTAGTGTTGGTTGTTGTGTTGAGCAGATGGTGATTGCTCTTTTTTAACAGAACACAAACTTTGGTAAGAGTCATGATGGTGAGGCACTGCATTATCAATGTGACACTAAGGGCTCCACTTGAACCCGGGACCTCTCGCACCCAAAGCGAGAATCATACCCCGAGACCAACGAGCCTTTCACAGCAGGATAATTTATATTTGGATAAATATATGGAATATTAAATTCCAGCCTGGTACAGCAGGAGATTTATGGAATTTAAAATGTTCTGAGGGGGAGAACTTTTCGGTCATCAAAAATCTCACACAGAGCATTGATCATACACTACAACATTTGGTGCCCACACACTCCCTGGTGGTCTAGTGGCTAGGATTCGGCGCTCTCACTGCCGCGGCCGCGGTCAGGGAAAATGTCTTTACTGAAAAATACAGGTGATTGACCCCAGAACATAAATATGTCATCATGCACCTGGGGGGTATTTCAGGGAGGAGTTCCAACGAACTTTGAGTCTATCCCTGAACTCTGAGTTGACTTACTCTGAGATGAGAAACTCTAAGTATCTGGTTCCAGAACAGCTGATCTTAGTTGGTTCAATCAACTCTGAGTATGGTCACCTTGAGTTGCGCACATGCACAACCTCTATAAAAGCCATCATCAATGGAGTCCCGTCACTGTTTCCAATCATCGTTACTGCAGCAGGCAGCACTCTATGGTGGAGGTCATGAGAAAAAGTGGGAGGAGTTTAAATGTTTAAATCGTTTAAATGTTGGTTGTATTTTGCATTTGTCAGCTGAATCCACAGTCAGTGAAATGATGAAGTAAATCCAGGAAAGGAAATAAATCCAGTTCACGGAAGCGTGCTGGGCCCATAACCCAGAGGTCGATGGATCAAAACCATCCTCTGCTATCCTAAAACACTGGATGTCTCATCATCTAGCTGGAAGATGTCAGGAGATTTTAAGCAGCAGGGTGTTGGCGTCCAGCAGGGCTGTGCTTTCTGTCCAATTCTGTTAGTGATGTTCATGGACAGGATTTTGGGAAGCCGTGGTGAGGAGGGGTTCCAGGTCAGTATCTGGAGGATATTGCAGATGATGTGCTCCTTTCGGCACCATCAGCCTGAGAACGACAGCACTCATTGGTTCGGTTTCCATCCACAGTTCATCACTTCTATTTTAATTCCTTCTTCAAATCTTCATTTTTATCATTCAGTATGTTTTGCTGTGTTTGAACTCCTGAACGCTTTGATCTACAGAAAGAGGACATGACCTGACTGTGTGTCACATAAATGTATGAAACCAATCTGTTAAAGTGACGCTGAAATGAATCCTTGTAACATTAATTGTTCAGCAGCATGACTTGTCATGATACTGAGGTTGTGTCCTGTTTGGGGGTCACCACAGAGGAGGAGCTAGTGAGGACAGGCAGCATTATCAATGGCCTCATCCCATCCCATCTTTTTTTTCTACAACATCTGACTTTAGCAACAAGGGAGACATGAAGACTGTGCAGTTCAGTGACTGGTCAGAGAGAGTGCTGTGTCCTTGTATCCTGTATTTTGGATCTGAAAATACCCTCAACATACGTGGCTGACCATCATGAGTCTGAACAAGGTTTCTTTAGCATATAATAAACTGTCACATTAATGTCCTGAATGTGCTGTGTGTAAATAATGAGGTTCATCAAAACAAAGTCAGAACCAGAGCTCAGGCTGTTGGTACACAAACAAAGAAAGGCACACTTGTGGATTCACAAGATTATATCAGGATCTGACCTTTTCCTGTTCCATCAGTAACCATCAAAGGAGATGCTGATTCTGTGATGTCACAAAGGTTCTAATGACATCACAGAGATCAAAGGCTCCTCCCATTTTTTCTCATGACCTCCACAGTAGACCGCACTCTGTTAATGAAGCTCAAAAGACAATCATGGTCCTGCCAGATACCTTTGAGTTCTGCAGACAGAAGCAACAACAAAACTGGAACAATTTGGACTGAACTGGATTTGAAACCTTCACTGTTGGACTTTGGAGAAGTGGGTGGTGAACATCCAGCATGAATTTAAACAGTCATATAGTGGTAGTGTGGCCGAGCGGTCCAAGGCGCTGGATTTAGGCTCCAGTCTCTTCAGAGGCGTGGGTTCAAATCCCACCACTGCCAGTAGGCCAAGTTGTGTGCTGTGTGGTATGACCTTGAACCGAGCAGCTACCATCACTTTGAGTTTCCAAAGTGGGGACTGAGTTCAAGATACAAATAAAAGAATCCAAATGCACTTTCTTCTTGAAATGGTGCAGCTGCACTTGTTCTTTCTGGAAAAAAAAGTAAAGGAGGTGAAACGCAGCGAAACATATTTAATGATAAAAATAAAGATTTGAAGAAGGTATGAAAATAAAAGTGCTGAACTGTGGATGGCAGCCTGCTGTTGGTCTGACTGAAGATGTTCTGTGGCTTAGCTGCTCACAGGGCCTGTTTCTGGAAAAAGGAAATCCTGGGATCAAATCACTACACCTCCACTGATGTGATTAAATTTTCAATTCCTCAATTAACTCCTTAATTAAAATCCACTACATCCTAAGCAGGGTCAGGCCTGATTAGTAGTTGTACGGGAGACCGCCTGGCAATACCAGGTGCTGTAAGCTTTTTCACTTAGAGGACAGTGCTGCTCTAATGTGACAAACCAAAACAGCATTTTATCATTTATTTTGAGCATGTTTGGACTTTTGGACACAGTACTGATCACATCAAAATCTGAAATTGCCTTCTACTATCGTATAAATTTGACAATGTGAGAGAAAACAAAGAGGAAATACAGTTTAAAGAAAGACAAATGAGTGAATGAACATACTGAAGAAGGTAGCAAGTCACTTGAAAGTAATACAGAGCCAAAGCAGATGGAAATAAAGCCTTGTTGAAATAAACTCATGGGTGCCATCATGTAAAAAGATGTTTTGTCTCTTACAGCCAAACCACCCTGAACGCGCATTGCGCATGTACAGAGCCGGTGAGACGCCAAAGAGAGACACAGAGAGGAAACAGGACAGAGAGAGTGATTACAACGAGCATGGAAAACGGACTGAAAAACAGAAAAACCGGCAGAGAGAAAACCGAAATAACGGACAAGAAAACTAGTTATGAAAAAGAACTGACTCTGCACATCGAGCTGAACGGAGAAGACGGATGATGACGATGGGACTGATGAAATGCATCAGAGAGCTGTGTGGAGGACTCATTGCCCGCAGATATATAAGAAGAAATAAATGTGAAATTACAATGACGAACCTGACCGGGAAAAAACAGACTGATGGACGGTTTCAAAACGGGATGAGCTGGTGGTGTCCTTCCTGGGACTGCCTGGTTCCCCTTTACGCTGATTTGCCGCTGAGCCGTACGTAGTTTCCATGTTACCGTACGTACTGAAGGAAGAAACGCAAATAGAGACACAGCTGAGTGTACGGAAAGCTAAACGGGACAATACAACGTGTATGTTACTGATATGTTATTTATTACATTAAAACAAGAAACGGAGAACGCATTTGTTAGACCATTCATTGTTAATCTTTGTGTAAATGGATGCCAGCTAGCCTAGCTGTGGGAGAGCAGCTCACGTTAAGTCAACCTCACTGCCGGATCACTGACACTAGTTAGTCCATTCAAAATGGGCTGCTGGCTAACTGGTTAGCATGCTCGACTGACGAACTGAAGACATTATTTTTGACGTATAATGTTACTATAGCTTACTGTTCATTTGGAAACGGACGGAGCACTTCGGAATGACACATTTCTGCTCCTCAGAAACACCCACCGGATAGCGTCCATTTTTTTTATTTATAATTCAGGAGCTCATTGAACGTTAGTTTATCCGTTTTATCCGACATAAACATACATTCACATGACAAACACACATCCTGGCCAACCGAATTTATTAACTTTGTGCCCTTTAGAAACTGGATTGGGAATTAAGTTACGCCATATTTAAATTCCGAGTAGGTGCATGATTTATACGGAAATCAATAATCCATTCACTGAACACTTGGGCAATGTTTTACTGAAAGCCTTCTCATTATCTGTTATCTGTTGCACCACATGCCCATAAAATAGGCTGTAGGCCGACATTATTGTCACTGTGAAGATCAACAAGTTCAACTGTTGCATAGACGCAATAACAATTGAACAACAAAGCGTGGTATTTATTTATTCATTCAAATTTAGAAATGAATCAACAGGCCTGAACTCGGAGCTAAGGAATGACGAATTTTCAATTAACTCTTTCGTTAAAAACAATACCGAATGCCACAACAGAAGATGAACCACAATTCGAGAAATGTCGTTTTCGCCGCAATTTCACGCAGATCCTCAATCATTTAGGACCACTTCGCTTTCCGTAGAAGGTTGGTCCTGTGGGCGGAGTAAGCTAACGTGGATCTTCAAAGGGGAACCGGAAACGGCCGGAGCTGCTCCACACAAACGGGACTGGCGGTCTTTTGTCCCTCAGCTGGAAAGTGAAGGAGCTAAAATGTCCACAGCAGAAGTCCTGCGGGGTTTTATCACCGACAGACTCACCGCCGCCTGCCGGGAGATCTTAGCGGCCGTGGACAGAATGGTAGCCGGATATGAGGAGGAGGCTTCGGGCTTCAGGCAGGAGATCGACCGGCAGAGGAGCCAGCTGGAGCTGCTGCAGCCCCGAGTCCTGATCCACAAAACGGGTCGGTTGTTTTTATGAGTGACAAAGGCTGAGGACTGTATTTGGCAGATGTAGAATGAAGCAGCTGGAGGAATAACTGTGTTCATATTGTAGCTAATAAAGAGGATTCATTATTGAATCGTTTCCTCCAGATGTTCAGCAGCTGATGGTGAAAAAAGAGGTTCCTCCTGAGTTCACCTCCAGTCCGGATCCGGAGGATTCAGAGAGTCCACACCTTAAACAGGAACAGGAGGAGGACCAGGTACCAGGACTGGAGGAGACCAGGAACCCTGTGAGGCCGTTTCAGGTGAAGAGTGAGGATGAAGAGATGAATGAACCGGCCAGGAGCTGTGATCCACAGAGTCCTCTTCAACCAGATCCAGATCCAGAGGAAGAGGTCTCAGACTCCTCTGATACTGAAATCAGTGAAGATGATTATCATGAAACCAGAGTGGCCCAGTCAGATGTGAAAATAGATGAAGATGATGTAAATGTTACACGTGACAACAATGAGAAACACATCAGCTGCCCTGAGCGTGGGAAAAAAACGTTTTTTCTTAAGACTCATATGAAGACCCACACAGGGGAGAAACATCACCGTTGTGATGTTTGTGGGAAAAGTTTTTTGTGGAAGGGCAATCTTAATTTTCACATGCAAGTTCACGCAGAAGAGAGACCGTTTGGCTGCTCATTTTGTGGCAAAAGATTTAAGCGACAATATGATCTTAAATCACACACGGTAGTCCACACAGGAGAGAAACCCTTCAGCTGTGATGTTTGTGGGAAAAGATTTAACCGAAAGGGAATCTTTAACATGCACATGAGGGTCCATACAGGAGAGAAACCATTCAGCTGTGATGTTTGTGGGAAAATTTTTGAACTAAAGGCAGGCCTTAAAAAACACATGACGGTCCATACAGAGGAGAGACCATTCAGCTGTGATGTTTGTGGGAAAACGGTTAATTTCATGGAAAACCTTAAAAAACACATGGTAGTCCACACAGAAGAGAGACCATTCAGCTGTGATGTTTGTGGGAAAACATTTAAACTAATGGAAAACCTTAAAAAACACATGGTAGTCCACACAGAAGAGAGACCCTTCAGCTGTGATGTTTGTGGGAAAACATTTAAACTAAGGCGAACCCTGAAATCACACATGGCAGTCCACGCAGAAGTGAGACCCTTCAGCTGTGATGTTTGTGGGAAAAATTTTAAACTAAAGGGAATACTTACAATACACATGAAGGTCCATACAGAAGAGAAACCCTTCAGCTGTGATGTTTGTGGGAAAACATTTAAACTAAAGAAAAACATTAAACCACACATGAAGGTCCATACAGAAGAGAAACCCTTCAGCTGTGATGTTTGTGGGAAAACATTTAAAGAAAAGGGAATACTTAAAATACACATGAAGGTCCATACAGAGGAGAAACCCTTTAGCTGTGATGTTTGTGGGAAAACATTTAAACTAAAGAAAAGCATTAAACCACATATGAGGGTCCATACAGAAGAGAAACCCTTCGGCTGTGATGTTTGTGGGAAAAGATTTAAACTAAAGAAACACATTAAACCACATATGAAGGTCCATACAGAAGAGAAACACTTCAGCTGTGATGTTTTTGGGAAAAGATTTAAATGAAAGAAAAGCCTTAAATTACACATGGAGGTCCATACAAAAGGGAAACCATTTGGTTGTGACAACTGTCAAGAAAAAGACAGGATCTTTGCTGGTTGACCAAACGTAAACTGTAACTTGATTGGTCTGTTTTTTTTTTTTGCTTTGCTTTGTTTTGTTTTTTTTTTGTCCTCGCTCATTTGTGTTAGGGTCAGTGACATATATACCAGAAAAAGTTTTCTTTTTTTATATTTTGGTGTAAAATGAATATTTTCTAAATCATCACTCAATGTGAGACCTATGCCGTCGGTCTTACAACATATTTTCTACGTATTGTGATATTCTTTGCAATAAAATTCTAAAAATATTTGTGACTTTTGCTGATAATATTTTCTATGTATCCTGTGAAAGTTTTCAGATTCTACCATTCATAAAGGTACGTTATTTTCACGTGTAGCAGACTCTGGCTGGCAGAAATGAGATCCACAGGTCACAGTAAGGTCACGGGGATGCTCTTTCACTTCACTTCAACAGAAAACAGGAACTCCCTCAAAAAAATGAGGGACTTGTTTTTCATTTTTTCTTTATTTGACTGTATCTTTTATTTTCTCGCCGATGAGACAGGCAGGAAGTCGGGCTTTCAAAATGCAAGAGAATCCAGTTGGTTTTCAAAACAAAACTGCTGGCAGCGAGCGCGACGAATATGATTAGTCAGATCCAGAGAGAGTTCATTTCTATCACTCTGGTTAATGAGCTATTGAACTAAAATGAGCTAAAAATGCACATGCTCTCCCCGTCGGGGAATCGAACCCCAGTCTTCCACGTGAGAAGTGGAGATACTGTCCACTATACTAACTAAGAGCAAGAACGAGGAACATTATGTGGTGTGTGACTTTTGTGAAACCGCCATATGAAACCCCATAGACTTCAATACACTCTGACTTCATTTACAACAATAACACAAGACAACAACAAGACAACAACAAGTTACAGTAATCAGTCCAGGGACATTTCTGTGTGTCTTTGTGCGCATGCGCTCATCCATTTGAAGCGAACGTGAGAGTGACGTATGCATCTGTGTCATGTTGGAGATCAATGAAAGACAGGAAATGCCTTTGATCTCCAGTCACACAGTCTCGTTGTGGAGTTATTGGTTGTTGATGTTGTTTTGAAAAATCTGCATCAGTGAAACATTAATTCATACAAGAGGACATCACGTATATTGTTGGAATAGAAAATCTTATTTTTTCTGTGTGTGCTCCTGAGAAAGAGGCTCAAATCCAAACCCAGGCGACAGAAGTTGAGTGAGTCAGTGAGGAAGAAGCTGCTCGTTCTCCTTCAACAGTTTGATCTGAGGAAAAGTCACTTCCTCAGATCATATGTACGGTAAAAAATTGCTGAATGTGACTTCTATTCTCTTTGCTCTTTTTCCCCTTTCAGTGTTAATTTACAAAAACAACATTAATTCTTGGAGCCATGTTTTCTTCAGATCTAACTCGGATCACTCCAATCAGAGACACTGATGGATTCTTGTGCATAAGTACTTCTCTCTCTTTGTGAGATCAGCTAAATTCATGAGTTCCACTTCTGTTGTTGCTTCTGTCGGCAGAACTCAAAGGTATCTGGCATGACTACGTTTGTGTTTTGAGCTTCATTAACACTCTATGGTGGAGGTCATGACTAAAAAGTGGGAGGAGTCTTTGATCTCTTTGATGTCATTAGAACCTTTGTGACATCACAGAATCAGCATCTCCTTTGATGGTTACTGATGGAACAGGAAAAGGTCAGATCATTCAGGACATTAATGTGACAGTTCATTATATGCTAAAGAAACCTTGTTCAGACTCATGATGGTCAGCCACGTATGTTGGGGTTTTTTTCAGATCCAAAATACATCCCTGTACATCAGAGTGGTGCTGTGGCTTAGTTGGTCAAAGAGCCTGTCTAGTAAACAGGAGATCCTGGGTTCAGTGTCTCATTGATAAAGTTTAAGGTTGTTGAGTTAAATTCATATAAGTTTCATTAAAAGGACACAGCACTCTCTCTGACCAGTCACTTAACTGCACAGTCTTCATGTCTCCCAGCAGTTCCTTGTTGCTAAAGTCAGATGTTGTAGAAAGAAAGTACTTCTGGGTTTTCATCAGCTGTAGGTTACAACGATCAATATTATAGATATTACAGACAGAGTTCTCGATGTTTTACTGTTAACCAGTGCTGCTGAAAATCTCATGTAGTGTGTATAAACAGCAGAGGATGGTTTCGATCCATCGACCTCTGGGTTATGGGCCCAGCATGCTTCCACTGCACCACTCCGCTCGCTACGTTCAGTTTGCAATGTCCTCTGGAGTTTTGTGTAATTTTTAACCACCACATCCACTTTCTGTCAAAGCGGCTGTGGTGGTTAAAAAGTACTGAGATTTCCACCTGCAGTGTATCAAATGACCACGAGGGGGCATCTTGGAAAATGAAGTCAGATCTTATTGAAGAGCATCTGACTAATCTGAGGCTTCATTTAGAGAACATGTGCTGACAGGTGGGGAATTCGCTCAAATGGTAGAGCGCTTGCTTAGCATGTGAGAGGTAGTGGGAGCGATGCCCACATTCTCCACAAGACTTTAGCTCTTTGTTGGAGATTACAGCAACAAGTGAACTAAACACAGCAGGTCCCTGGGTGGGCTTTGGAGCCTTTTGGTAAACAGAAGCAGGACTGTTGTTGTGTATGGAGCTTTGACTGTTACCTGAACACATCATAAACTTAAGCAGCTGCTCTCCTGCTCACATGTTCTTCACACCATCACAATATATCGATGGTGGGTTGTTTATTTTTATCATTATGCTGCGTTTCAACTCCTTGACGCTTTGAGCTGCAGAAAAAACAAGAGCAGTCGCACCATACAAGCATTTCAAAATAAAAGCCAATTTAGATTATTTTATTTGTATCTTTAGTTCAGATGTAGCAAAGCGCAACAATGCTGTCAATAAGGATCTTTCCCATTTGGGTTATTTGAAGTGATGGTGGCCACTGATGCAACACTCCGTAGCAGCACCACTCTGATGTACAGGGATGTATTTTGGATCTGAAAATACCCCCAACACACGTGGCTGACCATCATGACTCTTACCAAAGTTTCTTTAGCATATAATAAACTGTCACATTAATGTCCTGAATATGCTGTGTGTAAATAATGAAAAAAAAAAAAAAAAAAAAAAACGCCACAAATGTTCCATCAGTAACCATCAAAGGAGATGCTGATTCTGTGATGTCACAAAGGTTCTAATGACATCAAAGAGATGAAAGACTCCTCCCACTTTTTTGTCATGAAGTCAGGGCGCCACATGGCTCGTTGGTCTACGGGTATGATTCTCGCTTAGGGTGCGAGAGGTCCTCGGTTCAAATCCCGGACGAGCCCATCTGTTGCCTTTCAGTCAATAAGGGTGCTAACTGTTACACTATGGAGCTGTGTGAGGTTTGCTGTCTGGTTGTTAGTTGTGGTGTCTTGGCAACTGAAGAAAGAGCAATGGTAGTTTTGTGGCTCATGCTGTGCTGAGGAGAAGGGATATTGGTGATTGACTGCTTTTCACAGGAGACAAACTTTGGTAGGAGTCATGATGGTCAGCCACTTACTTTGCAATATTTTCAGATCCTCTGTACATCTTGGTACTTCTTTGTACTACTTTTGTGGTGCTGACATAACATGATGTTCTATCTGTCACCATCTTTGCTGGTCCATGATTATGATGCATATAATGATCTTCATTTGCACGTGCACAGCGTGATTATATATATTTTTATCTTGGCAGGTGACCAATTGTCTGCTAGTTCACGATGTCCTTAAAGGCAGATATTTAGGATAATTCTAGCAGGAATAACAGGCTGCAACAGGAAAAGTTCCAGTCAGACCTCTCGCACCCGAAGCGAGAATCATACCCCTAGACCAACGAGCCATTGACAGCAGGACATTTATGGCATTTAAAATGGAGTCAAACGTTTTCTGAGCATTGATCATACACTACAACATTTAGTATCCTTCCTAACCTATTCTCGCTTCTTGGAGATATTAAATATCTGTCCCGGTGGCCTAATGGAACTAACTGCTTATAAATGTCTCACTGGATCAAAAGTGGTGCAGCAGGACGTGTTTTTCTGATGAGCCATTTAATTTCTTCACATCACATTTCACATCACTATTTCCCATTATTTTAGATGGACACACATCACCATTTGATTTTATTTCAATTCATATTTTATTTCAATAACTTTGAATGCCATTTTAAATATCTGGATGTTCAGTCATTTGTGCTTTTATTCTGTGGATAACAAAGATATTCTTTCATTTTATTATTCTCGCTTCGGTCGAAAAAAAAGCTGAGTCCAGTCGAGGAGAGCCAATCATCAGAGAATCCGTGCAGATATAACCCCCCTGGGGTTATTTTGATGGACACACCATGAGGCCAATCACATGAGAGGACAAACTGATGTTTTCACAATAATATTCAGCTGGTAAATTGACATAGATATGAAGTTTCACTGACTGTTCTGTCTTTACATGAGGGAGGCAGGAAGTCAGACTTTCTGTGGACTGTGTACTTTGAATCCACTGATCTGAGTTCAGCTCTCAGTGGAACCTCTGACATATGATTTAGTGTGAGAGGGATTGAGCATAACCTTCACCTATATAACATGTACCCACCACCCAAAACAGAGAGAAGGCTTCATCAGATGATTTCTCTTTTCTGCTGCTGCCTCTGTGGTTAGGTAAAGGTCCAAAGAGGATGTAGATCAGTGGTAGACGTTCATCAAAGTAACAGGACATGCTCGTGGTAGGTCCATTGGTGTGAAGTAAATTCCCATACCGGGAGTTGAACCCGGGCCACCTGGGTGAAAACCAGGAATCCTGACCGCTAGACCATATGGGACATGTGCAGTGTGGGATAACATTTTTATGTTATGGGGTAAATCACCTGGATTTTTCAATAATAAAAAGGCTTTCCCTGACCGGGAATCGAACCGTAAATTATCCTGTTGTAAAAGGCTTGTTGCTCTAGGGGTATGATTCTCGCGGGTGTGAGAGGGCCTGTGTTCAACTCCCAGACGAGCCCTTGGTATTATGTCGCCAATATCAGTTCCTGACCATCATGACTCTTCCCAAAGTTTGTCTCCTATGAAAAGCGGTCAATCACCAAATTTCCATCTGCTCAACACAGCAACAACCACTTTGTTTTGTCCAGAAACTGCAAGCAAAAGCTGTAATACAGGAAGTGATGAGCAGGAACTCCACTGAGAGTGAAGCACGTCTGGGGTTTGGATGAAGGATGTCCTGTTTACAAGACAGACACTTTAAGAAGCTCAGCATCAGTACTGACAGTTTCTCTGCAGTTTCATCTGGAGAGTTGGACCTGGTAGACCTCCAAACCTATCTGGGTCTGAAAATAGACAACAAAACAAGCCTGAGATGCTGCAAATGTGATGCCTATGTTTGTACGGCCCACTCTGACCTGAGTGTCTAATGCCACGTGCATGAATTCACATACACACAAACACACACACCTTTTTGTATTGTTTTAAAGTCAGCTCTGCCTGGATACAACAGTGGTCAGGGCTGTATGATGTATGTTTATACTGAAACCCTGACAGCTCTCCTCCATCTCACTCTTTTACTTACTCTGGGTTCCAGCCCTCGTTGGTGCAGCAGGCAGCACGTCAGTCTCATAATCTGAAGGGTTACCGCCAGTAAAGGGACTAATGTTCATTGTATGCTGAAGATACCTCATCCTAAGTATCCCACAAAGTCATGACTCCTGCCAAATCATGAAATTTTCTCCTCCAAACCTTTGGACACAGCTTTGAGCTTTCTCACAGGTGTCATTATTTCAGTGAAGATGTATGTATGGATGTATTCCCCCTGAATCCTGCGATTCACAGCTTCCACCAAATGGAGCCAAATAAGACACAAAACTTATTGTGATGTGAGTCTGAAGAGCTGCTGCCTTTGATACATCACCTGATGATGTCATCTGATGATGTCACAGTACTCACAGAATGAAACTCTTCCTTTGAAGCTGCTTTGAAGAATTTCCAAAATCACATGTGATTCAGATGTAAACACAAAGGCTGCATCCACTGTCAGCATTCAGAACGGCTGAGAAGATTATTGATCATTCATTGACTGATTATTAATGATCAGCTCAGAAGCAAACAGTGTATCTGAAGCACAGGACAGAGTTCTGCTCTCCAAAAATCCCTCAATTACCGCTCACATGTTTCACATGTTCCCAAGCATATTTGAGACTCTCCACAGCCTTAAAATATGACACAGCTGAGTGCTGTTGTTCGGACTCATCTAAAAGGATGAGAGCACTCACTGGTGATCAGTTACCATTTACCAGCTACCAGCAGTCATGGTCACATACTCTTCTCTCCTCCAAACCTTTGAGGTTTCCTGTCTCAATCTGATGTTCATTTGATTTAGGCTCCATGAGTGTGACTGAGTGTTTTTTTTTCCCATTTGTGTTTCCTTCCTCTACAATAGAGAGTGAGAACGTGTTGGAAAAACATGTGACATGCTTCTTATGTGAGGTGATGATCAGGGATCGCCTCTCTGTTCAGCTTCATTGGCTCGTACAGTCATTTCCCATTTGATCTGTCAGTGAGGATTCCACAAAATTACCATCGCTGTTGCCAAGATACTGCAACTAACCTCACACAGCTCCATAGTGTAACAGATCACAGCGCTAATGACTGCAAGTCAACAGATGGGCTCGTCCGGGATTTGAACCCGGGACCTCTCGCACCCTAAGCGAGAATCATACCCCTAGACCAACGAGCCATGTTGTGTTTGTTTGGCAATCATCATGTTGCATAGCACATTTATCATACAGGAAGACCGTAATGTTTCAGGTGGAGTCAGAGACATATTAGAACATAACAAGAGTGCAGGGAGCTCAAGTCTGCTCCATTTAAGCTCAAATCTGTGAAATGCCATGCCAAATGACATGCCCAAACAAACTCCGCATGGCCAAATCCCCCTCCCCCTCCTGAAACATACACACAAACGGTAACTACACAGAAATAAACATCGGTTGTTGATATTGGCCGTTTTACTCATCGGACTGATGCTGATGTGTTACAGAATTGCCAGCATCAGCTGATACATTGTGCATACCGACATCAAACCTTTGAGAAAGTGACACACAACTATGAAGAGCACAAGTGTTCACCGACACAGACGTGGTTTCAGAGACAAACTGCAGAGAAACTGGCAGCACTGATGCTGAACACACATTTAGAACAAAAAACACACAAAAAAAGTCATCGTTAACAGCCTGTATGGAGTCTAAAGGAAAAGAGGAGAGAACACGTCACACGCTGTTATGACTCTTACCAAAGTTTGTCTTCCGTGAAAACCTGTCAGTCACCAAATTTCCTTCTGCTAAACACAGCACCAACCACTAAATTACTGTTCCTCTTATCCAGATACTGCAGGTAAAAGCTGTAATACAGGAAGTGATGGTTTGTTTCAGTGATGAGCAGGAACTCCACTGAGAGTGAAGCTCTGCTGGGGTTTGAATGCAGGATGACCTTCCTCAAAGGTTTGAAGTGATGTGTGAGTCTGAAGAGCTGCTGCCTTTGATACATCACCTGATGATGTCACAGTACTCACAGAATGAAACTCCTCCTTTGAAGCTGCTTTGAAGAATGTCCAAAATCAAATTTGATTCAGATGTAAACACAAAGGCTGCCTCACTGTCACCATTCAGAACATCTGAGAAGCTTATTGATCATTCATTGATTATTAATGAACAGCTCAGAACCAAACAGTGTATCTTTCATCCAAACCCTGACAGTTTCTCCACACAGGAGGTGTTTCAGGTGTCTGGTTCCTCCATTTAAACTCAAATCTGTGAAAAACTTGCCCAAACAAATTCCGCATGGCCAAACCCCCCTCCCCCTCCTGAAACATACAAGTGTTCACCGACACAGACGTGGTTTCAGAGACAAACTGCAGAGAAACTCAGAAACTCAGAAACTCTGAGTCTGTCTCTCAGTGAACTTTTGTGCTCCTCAGAATTGTGTCCCACTTCCTCAAAGGTTTGAAGTGAAGTGTGAGTCTGAAGAGGTGCTGCCTTTGATCCATCACCTGATGATGTCACAATACTAAAAAACTGAGCAGACTGCTGTGGACTTCAGTGAAACAGTGAAAGGATTTCAGCGGTGTTACATTTTCGGCGAAACATGTTCTCATCCTCTCCATGGGCTTGCATTAAGACCTCCGACTCCACTGGGTTGAAATAACTGGATCTTTTTTTTTTCTCGGTTGTCGTGGTGACAGGACTCCATAGATGATGGCCTTGATAGAGGTTGTGCACGTGTGCAACTCAAGCTGAACATAATCAGAGTTGATTGAACCAACTAAGATCAGCTGTTCTGGAACCAGATACTCAGAGTAAGTCAACTCAGAGTTCAGGGAGAGACTCAAAGTTCGTTTGAACTCCTATGTGGAATACTTTATAGAAAATTCCAGCTTGCCACATCAGTAAACGAGTTTATTTTACTGAGGACAAAGAAAAAAGGCAGACTCACTTGTAGAGCTGCTGGTAAAACAGGGACAGTCTGAGATTGCTCGGACATCCTGACTGCACAA